>NC_061110.1:73340350-73352850 GCF_015104395.2 Macrobrachium nipponense | reverse complement strand
AGTCTCTCTCTCTCTCTCTCTGGCATATATGTCCCTTCTTTGTAAAGAGGCATATTTCTTATAAAAATATACATTTAGAGGCTTGAAAAAGACTGCAAGTTTGGCGCGACTACTCTTGATTCGATGATCCAGATTTAGACCAGATCCGATCCTAATGTGGATTCATTTGTGCTACGGCCAGACACTACGAACCAACACCCTGCATCTATTTAGCGTCTCAAGACTCCACGAGCTGTTTCCGCGTAATTAAGTGTAAAATTTACCTCACGTTTTTGTCTCTACACGGAAAATATTTCAAAATTGATATTTAACAAAATGTAGCTATTAATACAAGACAATATCATAAAACCCGTCAAAAGAATAACGATAACACTTATCACAATAACAACATACCTATTTAGGAGATTTACAATTTCATAACACGTAGTATATCCAACACCAGACCGACCAACAGAGCAAGTTCGCACCGAGAGCCGGATAGCAACTGCTTTTCCTTTCACTGTCTGCGAGAAACTAAAGGACAACGCAAATTGACCCCGAATAACTTTGAGCCATGATCTGCCCGGATGCTGCGGGAAAACTTGTCGTACGGCATCCAGAGAAATGGAGATGCTCGTGTCACCAGTGGCGACAGTGAATGAATAGTATTTTTTTCTCTTCTCAGCTGTGAATGAATCATCGAAGGATTAATATTTACGTACACAAAATACACGTGTAAAAATCTGTAGGCTTTGATGTTTCTGCCAAGCCAAGTGTTGTGAGAAGAGATGTTGAAACAATTCCGATCGCGAAGGAATCTAGTCTATAAATATATATATATATCTAGTCTATAATATATATATATATATATATATATATATATATATATATGTATATATAATATATATATATATATATATATATATATATATATATATATATATATATATATATATACACGTTTATATAGTCTATAATTCAAATATTAACAGCTGATAAGTGAAGAACACACACACAAACACGCTCCACACACACACACACACACACACACACACACACACATATATATATATATATATATATATATATATATATATATATATATATATATATATATATATATATAGTACATAATATATATATACTATATATATAATATTATCATAATATATAATATATATATATATATATATATATATATATATATATATATATATATATATGTATGTAATATTATTGCACATCTTGCAGGGAAGGATGTTTGAAATTTGCAAAGCACTGTCCTTGACATGAAAGCACAAACTTTCACAACAACGCGTATATCATTAAATTTTCATCTTCGACCTGGCATAGGATGGGCAGTAACACACTTGACAAATGTTATACCTTCCAGCCAAGTCACCGAAAGGAGCTAAATTAGATCAAATTATCCATTTCTATTGTTTTGTCAGTTATTGATAGCAATCAGTCATTTGATTCATTTCTTACTTTATGGGGCTAACTTAGATTGAGTGATATCATATGTGCAGCTACAACAGAAGAATTGGTAGCAAGCCCCTTTTGCTTTGCCTTTCAAACCCAAATAGGTGAGTGGGATGTGCCATGACAGCAGCAGTCAGGCGATTAATGTCTTGCTTTGCCCTGCAAGCCTCGTCTTGTTGATGATTCATACGATATTCTAACTGAAATGAGAACAGAAACAAATCCTTTTCTATAAGTTCATTAATTTATCAACACTCGCTTTCCTTGCGTTTTTGCCACCAAACGAGACTATGAGCAAAACAAGTGTTGCCGTGTTAGGTTCTGTCAAAGAAACTCACATAAAAGTTAACAAATTAGTAAGTTTCAAGAAGCAATTAATTACTAATAAGACTTTTGCTTATGGAATGTCAGTTTTAATTAGTAAATCATTTTTGTTATAGTAACAGTAACACCCGCTATGACAAGTTGTTAACAGAACTCTTCAGTCGTTGGAGAAATTAACCAATGCTGGATGTAATATAGTCTTTCTTGGGGAAGTGCAGCAACTTATTCGATCACTAAAAGCTGTTCCTTGAATTCCCAGGACCATCCACGATGGATATGGGTCTAGTAATACTACTCAAGAACGGCAGCTTTTTTTTTTTCACTGATAGAGTGCCAATTTTGAGAGGCAAAGACCGACATCTGGAAAAATATGCGTGGGTCATACTACTCGGAGATAGTAATGCTAACGATATTTCATTTGCTCTTCTCACGAGCTGATAAAATCCTTCGAAACTGACGTAGCGTAATACAATTGCACTTAGCAACAAATGATGGCCCATGAATTAATAATAATAAGTATAGAGTCAATGCCATCTTGTTTTCATCAAGCATACAAAGTCATTTGCCACAAGCCATTAATTAACTAGATTCGATTCAGCTAGTTTCAGATTATATATATATATATATATATATATATATATATATATATTATATATCATATATATATATATATATATATACATATATATAATATATATAATATATATATATATATATATATTATATATACATATATATATATATATATATATATATATATATATGATATATATATGTACTATATAATATATATATATATAGAATTATATATATATATATATATATATGCATATATATATGTATATATATATATATATATATATATATATTACTATAATTATATATATATATATATATATATATATAAAGGTAATTATGATTCCATGCTATGGAAAAATTATTTACGACGGAGCACATTATCTCTCTCTCTTATTTATTGGTTTACAGCCAAAATAATAATAATGAAAAATAAATAAATATATGTATATATATAGATAATCAATCTTCTTGAAAAAATTTTCATAACGTAGGTTAAATAAAAAAAAAATTAAGTTTAAAGCAGAACTAAACATTAATATAGAAAATAAGTATGGTACTTTGTGATATATTGCGTTAATCATATTTGCTTAACAAATTAGCGATACATCATAAAAATCAACTTATAAACGAGTCGCTGACTGATGGCAAGAGATGAAACTGAAAAATCGATGAAACTGAAAAATCGTGTCTTGGTCACTTCCTTTTTAACACTTTAATATCGGGAACGCCTGAGATTATTACTCTGTTAAGGGAAAACATAAACAGTATATTTAATAATCAGATATTAGATCGAAATATGGAACAATAAACATGATAAGCGCCGGAAGTTATGGTTTCTATCAGATAGTATAATTCTCTTTGTTTTGATTTATTGTCTTACAGTAAAACAGTATTACATCATCTTTTAAAATTCCCTTGACAATTAGCGATACTTTTTCTTAGGATAACAAATTAAAAGTATGAAAGAAGATTTATTAATCATTTAGATATATAGTCAACTCACCAGCTAAAAGTCATTGTTGGTAACGAGAAGGAAGTCTCATATGTTGATACAAAAGTTACTGAGAAAAAGGACTTAACAGCTGCGTAATGTCCATGAGCAATATACAAAAAGCTTAGCAACTGGCAAACTAATATAAACTTTTTCGTCTGTTTATGATGATGTATGAACGAAACGAGCAAGCAATCAAATAATAATAATAATAATAATAATAATAATAATAATAATAATAATAATAATAATAATAATAATAATTAATAATAATAAAAAGGTTTGTAAGAATGACTCATCTCGGTAAACATCTATAGTATCATTTATAAGTCTTAATAGCTTTTGAGCATATTGGCAACTCTGAACTGAGCACCATTCACTTTTGGAATTTGCATTTCTTTTCATGTCTCGGTGCCTCTTGAATTCTTTATCCTATCAGCTTAAGAGGTTGGTTTGTCACCACTTGAATAGGAAAGCTCATTAAAACTATCGTTAAAATTTCCCGTTTTTTACTTGCGAGAATCCGGATTTCTCTCAGTCTCTGCATCATTAAAAACGTTATCTTTTCTCTGATCTTGAGTCGTTCGTCCCTTTCCTGGTAGTAGGAAAATAAGAAAGCAATCGTGTTCACACGCAATCTTGTAGATTTGGAAAAATTCATGATAGCTGCGCTGAGTGGATCGTTGCGCTTCTCTCCTTGCGTCATCTTAGCAAATATTTGAACGGCTGAAGAAACATTTCCTTCCTGATTGAAGCCATGAGATTGACTGAAGAAAAATTCGCCGCTGGTTAGTTCTCTCCCTCATAAGAGAAACGATCATCGTAAACCGATGAAAGACTTTCTGTCGGATTCTCAAGGTTTTGGATTTTGATGTAAATTCGTTTATTTTCAGAGCATGTATTTCTGTTTGCAAGTTAAAAAAAACTCCAGTTTATGATAATTCATTAAAAATGTAAGAAGTGACGTTAACCTAACTTACATTTAATATTTCCCTACTATTGAATTGGTATTTTATATGTATCATATTCGAAACCCAGTTTCTTCATTCTCACGTTCTTCACAGTAAAAAAATCTTGAATGATTATTAAAACATTTCCTTTCAGGAGAGATAGCAGGCTTTGCAAAGATTTTAAAGTTGTTGACACTTTTTCTTCCTTTGATATTGAAAGGGATGTGGCAATGTTTAGTTGAAGTTTGAAAATTAAAATGTTATGAATGACTTGTGTTCAGTAAGGAAATTATAACTCATATATGTTTGCGCGATTGGCCTTATGGCATTCTTGATTTAATTGTTATCGTGGTTATTTCAGCTTCTATTTCTAATGTTGCCTACTGTCCTTATAATTTCTACATTGTGTTTGTTTTATAAAAACAACTATAAAAACGATGAGAGCGTCATCACAAAAAGATGGGGAAAATATTTTCTCGACTTATAATAAACGACGTAAGGAGTAAATTGTAATGTAATTGCTTTAAAATTATTTGTTACCTAAAATGAAATTTTGCTAAAGATGTAAGAATGTGGGTCATTACTCTAAGAAATTAACTCAGGGATACTACTTTTATTTCTCATTCATTATTTATTTTTGTGTGTGTTTTTACGTTGGTTTGCTTTAGGCTATGATTTAATGATAACTTCGGATAAGCAACCATCGACAGCTTAAAGTGAAATGAGATAAGATAATATTGAAAACTTTTTTATGAAAAAAACAAAGGTTTTACGCTTAACAGAATGTTATTGAGTGTGACGTTACAAATGTCAACTGTAGATTCACTCATTTACTTCTCGAGTAAATACATATCCTGGGAAATAGACGATCCAATACCTATCAGTGAAATGTCCCAAATATTCTACTGGCTATCTGTCAGAAGCCTTGCACGCTTACGTCCATCCATCCATCCATACGCACACACACATACACAAACACACACACACACACACACACACACACACACACACACATATATATTTATATATATATATATATATATATATATATATATGACCTGATTTCAGTCATTTAAGGGTTCTACCAATGCGTAATAAAACGAGGAGGATAAGGTTAACGCTATTTGTAACCTTTGTACGATGCACGTTGGGTGCACTACTGATGACCCCTAGACAGGCTTGCATGTCATCATCACTCACCTCCCCTAGTTAGCCAGACGGCCTCAGGAAAGTGGGAACCAGCGTATTCACTTATCACATCAATTTGTTCACTCTGATTGGATGCATGTGTGATAGGTCGTACTCATCTTGAGCCCCGGTTTTAATGTGCCAGATGACAGCGTTGTCGATTTTAATTTCTTTCACACGGTACGGGTCTAAATAGGGGTGTTCGAGTTTGTTTCCTTAGTATCAGCCTTTTCAAACAGACTTTGTCCCCCAACTGTATCTGAGACATCTGTGTATGGAACCGCTGATCATATTTCATCTGATACTCTTCATTGTCTTAAGAAAAATTTCTGCGTTGTCTGAAACACTCTCCTGTTCAAGTTACAAAACATCACCTGGTATTGCATGACACTGTACAATGGTAAAGCTCAAGGCTTCATGATCACAGTATAAGGCAGTGAGGGATCTTGCCCATACACTAAGAAAAACGGGGTATTTCTGATGGAACTATTGTATGCCTATTTAGAGCAAATTCCACCTTCAGAAGCATTTTTGTCCTTGGTCAGATTGTCTGCCACTAAATACTCCAAAAGCCCATTGGCTGAAGGCCGGTTAGAGGCTATGGTGAAGTGATCTATTTCTATAATCTTGGTCAATTGCTTGATCACTTTATAAATGAATTATCCTCCATTGTTACTGATTAAGGGACGGGGACAGCCGAACTTCATTATGAATGAATTCAAAACTTTCGTAACCAACACTGCCAATTTATCCACCATTGCATATGTGTGCATATATATATATATATCATGTAAATGTGTCCACCATCATGCACACATACCTGAACTGTCTGTCCCCTGGGGTGATGGGTCCGATGTATCCGCATGTGTTCTGGAGAATTTAACAGGCACTATTGGCTACATTTGTGCCTTGGGAAGGACATGTCTGTGGCTCTTCAGGGTGTTACATACGTGGAAGTTTTTGATAAACTTAATGATATCGCTTTTTAATCTTATCCAAAAGAAAACACTCATGCCTTTCTTAGGGACCTCTCTATGCTCAGGTGTCCCGCATAAGGCTTACATGAATTATATGGATGGCTATCTCTATCAAAATGGGAGGAAGAATGACACAAGACCAGATATAACCTGACCTCTTCACGTATTTAGAAACAAGATATCTTCTTCAATAAAGAACATATCTCTTTGCAACTTTAAGAAAACTGGGAGCTTGTACCTTTTGCACAAGCCTTAACCTCTGACCCCTTCTCACCTCCTCCACACTCCAGCCACACAAATTAATTACACACTCACTCTCAGGGCATTCACTCCCGGTCATCCCTGAAATTCCAAAGATAGTGCTGACTCCCAACTCCGGTTTCTCTCCCTGACATTGACTGACTCCTTCCTGTTTTCTGTGCGACCTACCTGTGGGTGCGTGTGAGATATTTAACTGTTTATGTTGCTGTTCCTTTGTCTTTGCAGCTTGTCCCACAATATCAGACTCTAACAGCCGCTAGATCCAACGAGCTTGTTTAGTAGTTAAATCCCCTTTCTTGAATGAATCCCTTGCTCAAAGTGTGATGATCTGTGTAAATTTGAGTTTTATGTCCCACGAAAAAGTAGTGGTGCCTCTCCAGCACCCACAGAATGACCAATGCCTCTCAATCAAAGGTACTATAATTCACCTCTGCTCCTTTTAATGCTCGTGGTGGAAAACAAACTGGTCTTTTATTCCCTTCATTATCAAATTGAGGATAAGTAAGCAATTCATTACTGGTTAGTGCAATCTTTCATTCCTGAAAAGCTATCTCTTCTTCCTGCTGCGAAGAAAATCTGACTGCTATCTTAACAAATCTAAAGGTCCCGTTATTTGGGCAAGCTTTTGAATGAATTTATGTAAATAGCCTGCGAGGCCGAGAAAGCTGGCTACTTCTTTGGAGTTCCTTGGTTGAGGGACTACCTTAATTGCTACAACTTTATTGGCACAGGGCCCAAAAATTTTACTTCCTGCTGAAAAAATGTACATTTATCTAGATTAATTTTTCTAATTTTCATATCAGAGTTTTTCTTATGCTCTTCTACAGTAGTCCCGATTATGAGTATATCATCTAGATATGCAAACACGCTATGCCCTAATAGCAAAACTAGTACAGATAACCGTGGATACTGGGCAGGAGCAATCTTCCCTCCAAAAGGGAGGTAATTATATTCAAATAACTGATCATCAGCTATAAAGGACATCTTAACTTTGCTGCTCTCGTATATGGGGATTTGATGATAGCCTGACTTTTTATCCAATGTGGTAAAACATCTCTGACCTTAATTAGCAGTTCTTCAATAGAGGGCAATGGGAATGCATTGTGTCTTGTGATAGAATTGACCTTCCTATAGTCAACACATAATCTGATAAAACCATCCTTCTTCTTGACCATCACAATTGGAGAAGCCCAGGGAAAATCACTGTCTCTAATTGTCCCTTATTTCTTTGATTTATTGATCTCATTCTCTTCTCTATTCCCTGCTGGTGACAAACTGGAATCCTCCTATAAGGCATGGATCTTATGGATGGGAGTTTGCTGGTCTATATAACAAAAAGGAAATTTTTATCCTGCCTGAGGGTTCGTCTCCAATCACAATTACATTCTGATAATTTCTCATAATGTCCCTTACAATTCTTTGGTATGTATTAGAACTAGCCACACAATCTGTCTGGAGGAGCTTATGCAGCCTTTACTGGGACCTTGAATCTTAGTACCCAAGGTCACTAGTTATAGGAGGCTTCTACAATTGAGAAAGCTCAAGGTCGCATACTGACCCACTATCTAACACAATGTGCTAATCACTAACGTTAATAAAAGGTATGCTTACTTCCCATTGGACAACGTCTGTCAAACTCACTGGCATAAAGTTATTCCATTTTTTATGTGGTTTGAACATAACTAGTGTACCATCAGGCAATTTTCGTGTGGGTGACACAGTTGTGGAGAAGAAGTTGCGAGGGGGATACTAAATCCCCTGCTTCAGGGGTAGTAGGTATCCCTCCCCACCACCCTTCGTACTCATGGAGACACTTCTGCTCAGCTGCTTCTCTCCCTCTACGGGGATTTGTTGCCCTTCCTAGAAGATGTCCATACCTTCTCTGTCCAGGCTTGTTATTGTCATTTTTTTTTTCCACATGAAATCAATTCCCAAAACAATGAGAATTTCGTCTATGTGTAATGCTGGCACTATGTAGAAGGTATGATTTACAGCTCCTGCATCGATGGTTATTTGCAGCTCTATAGTCCGTTGTGTTACCATCTGATGGCTGCCAGCTGTTCTTAAAACTAAACAGCCCGTCTTAGGCTGCGCTGATCCAGTCACCAGGCACTATTCTAAGAAAGACACTCTTGCACCAGTGTCGAGCAAGACCTGTCTCTGGCACACTCCTACCTGTACTTTTAAGACAGGTACCACAATCTCTCTTGTAAGTTGGAGGGGGGAGAGAGCCTCTGCACTGCCTCTCCTCCTTGCACTCTCAGCTTTTGGTGGGGGGACTGACCAAAAGTGGGGAGTTCTACGATAATTCTTGGGGGTTGGTTGGCTCCCCTCACTTCAACAAGGTGCCCATTGCTCTCCTGGGGTCACAACCTTTACTTGGCTTTGCTGGGTGTGAGTGTAGCCTGGGGCCCTACAAGCCTTACCTTTGTGCCACCTTCCCCTTATCTTCGGCACAGTGGGAGGATTGTTCTGCAGGCACTGGGCTTGAAGATAGTCCCTTTCCCTGCACTTCTAACAAGTGTTGAGCCAGCCACCCCTGCCGTTTTTCCCTTCCTCCTGTGTGGTCTCTTGCTACGGAGTCTGGCCTCATGGCTGTTTGCAGGGGCGAGTGGGGAGCGTGTTACCATGACAGTTCAACTGTCACAGGATAGTAGTCGCTCACCTTCTGCTTACTGCTAGTGTTTGTTGTTCAATAGCATCTGCACTGTTGGAATTACGTCTTGTAGTGGTTGCCCAACTCTGTACAGGATCCCAGCCATGGAAGAGGGGAGATTTTTCCTTACTATAAGTCAACAGAAGGCTTCTTTACCTTTTTGAGTCTGTTCCCATTCTAGGCCCAGTCTGTCAAAGTCTTTAGAAATATGATCACAGAATGCTGTAATTGTCTCTCCCATCCTTAGACTGGGCCTATATACCTACCACATTTCCATCTATTCTCGCTTGTGGAGGGCAAATCGTTTGAGATTCTGTTTGAATATTTCCCAATTAGCTGACTGACTTGTGTTCCCATCCCATTAATTGGTGGGAAGCAGCTCCCATCATCTTTTGCTTATTTGCACAATATTTTGCCTATCTTTTCATCCTCCAATGGCATTTTCTATACAATTTATGAAGGCTCAGTCAAAAGGAAGCCTTTTAGGCGTGAATTATCGAGCTCTGGTACAGGCCTATCTAGCACCAGCAGTTATTATAATCTCAACTAATTCTACTTCGTATAGTTACAGCCTTTGCACTGTTTTTTTTATTTTTCACTGGTTGACCCATTTTAATATCAACCTGTCTGGCACTGCGCGAGAAATTTCCTCTCGTCTTCGTGTTTATTTCACTTCTTATCACTACACAGTCATCTGTCATGTATTTGTAACACCCTGCTGCTGACACCATATAAATGACTTGCTTTTAGACATTTAAGGGTTCTACCAATATGTATTAAAATGAGAAGGATAAGTTTAACAACTTATGTATTATCATTATGATTACACACGGCCCTGTAGCAAATGTTATATTAATGAAAATAAAATGAATCATGGCCATACGCTCGCCCATCACTGCAGCATCACTCGTGCCCTATGCCTGCGCCCACTCATGGCCTCGGCGTCCCTAGACCTTAGACCGGTCCTGATTGGCTCTCTAAGTCTAAATCGACCAATGAAGTCAATGGATCAGGGATGCTGTTTCGTGTCACTGACACCAAGAAGTAATGGTCATTTGTCACTTTGGGTAAGCCAACAGTATTTTTCCATTAAGTCTCACTCACAAAGAATCACAGAGGTACTTACATAGGCGTGCAGGTTATCTGGGGAGGGGGTTCTTATAAATCACTTATAGATTGGTTCATATACATATTTATACATTCAGATATATATTACTTATTTATACATCAGGCATGCAATATGTATATATATATAATATATATATATATATATATAGAATTATATATATATGTATAAATCAATTCTGATAAAATAGTCTTGTTGAAAACCATTATATGGCACATGTTTAAAAACAGGGTTGTTATTTCGTATATTAAATGATTGCCACTTAATTTTAGTAACTGACAGGTTAATTATTTGTTTTAAGCTCATACATTGATTCCAGACCAAAATATCCTTTTCCTTTTGATTTTTAATCAGACCGCGAACTTTACCTTATTTTCCTCTCTTACTCTCCTTCTTTTAATACAGAGTCAGGGTAAAATTTGATTCGAAACAAGTTAATTTAACGAAAAATAAAACTAATTCTTTTACACGCAAATAATCACCCACACACAGACTTGCTGTTTTCTTTGAGATTGAAATTTAAACACACGATGATATAGAGTAGCGAGCTAAGTAGCAGTTGCCTAAAGTTTTACATTATTTTGTAAATTTTTTGTTTTTATCGGTCGAGCAAAAAAAAACTTTATGTAAATTAATGGATATGTAATAATATTTTGCAGTTCATTAACTGATTAGTTGATTTTCAATATTAAGACCACTTATTTGCTGTAAATATGTTGAAATAAATTGTTCTGAATAAAAAGTGAGATTTAGGATTCGATGTAAATCTTCATTCAGGCCACAATTCCATTAATCTTATTTATAGATCTGGCAAATTAATCATGTAGATTTTTAAATAAAACTGGTTTTGATTAAGTAATAAGGTTTTTTAAAGGATGATTTTCCAAGATTCACGCAAATATTTTTTTTATTTATTATTTTAATTTACTGCATCACAGGATTGGTTTATAAATATATAAGACAACATGAACAAAGCTTAGAAATAGCTTCAACCAAAGATGTCGTAATGCACTGTCAATGTAAGCTCATATGAAAGTTTGAACGGACCCACCTTTACTTTTCGATCCCGGAAAGCGTTCCAGCGGAACGTCTGGCAGCGCTACACTTGTTGTTCATCCTAAAGTGGGAGGAGCTACAGCTGATGCCATCTTGGTCGGTCGAGAATATCACTTCAGTGTTTTGGCGCATAAGGGAGCGAAGGGATAGCTGGGAGAGAAGGAAATCCGTGGCTCTTTCATGTCCGTTTCATTTTTTGAGTGTTTGCTTTTTGCAGGTCGGTTCGATGCGCTTATGACAGTTAGTATATGAGGTTAAAGGCATTCTTTCGAAATAGTTGTCCCTCATTAATGCTTGATATTCTCATATGAGAAGGATTGACTATGAAATCCCGAAAGCTAATACTAAAGGGCAGCTGTCTTGGAAAACCTTTGCTTATTCTCTCCACAGAGTTATATTCATTCGTATTGTATGATGTTTACAAAACTATTATATTGTTAAATGTGCTATGACAACCACTATGGCACCTTTTGAACACTCAAACTCAGTTTCATGTAAAAAATAATTGAGTCATAATGACACGGAAAAATAAATGACTAATTTTTTCGACGTTTACATCTAAGAGAAAATATAAGATGCACCATGGAACTTAAAGATAAGGTAGCAATAGTAAGTAGGTCATGAGAGAAAATATTTCTGTTGCCATAACTTCAAATTATCCCCGAGTCCTCGTAGGACGTTCGGAAAAGAGAGAGAGAGCGCCTCGTTGTTGAAGTCGGACTGGAGTAGAGACCAGGGTTAATTTAAGTCAGCTTAAAAATAAATCGATAAAGACAAGGAATCTCATCTAACCTTAGGTTAGTAAAACAGCAAATGCCAACAGAACAGGCGTCTTACTGACCTCGTTTAGCCCCGTCCAAAGGAATTTCGAAAAACAACACTGAAGGAAACAAGGAATTGATTTGTCTAAAGTAGAAAGGGTTATAGAAAT
>NC_061110.1:73317850-73335350 GCF_015104395.2 Macrobrachium nipponense | reverse complement strand
AATGCGGAGGAGCTAAGAATAGTTATTTCGTTATGCAGCGAAGCGTCGAAGTCTACGTTACTGTAGATAGTTGGGTAGCTCATTCCGGCATTCACTCTTGAAACAACTTTAAATAGCCCAGTTGTGATATAACAACGTTTCGAAATCGGAGTGTTTCACACTCCCAGATTCTTGATTGCGTCTTAAATCTTAAGACTGCTGGTGTTCAGGAGGTATTTCCAGAGGTAAAACTAACTTCATAAAGTTCTGCAGTTCTTCAGCTGTGCAATGGTAAATCTAGGAAGATTGGTAATTTCTGGAGTAACCACTTTTGATTAAGCTTCCTAAGGTAATAACATTTATGTTAGAAAATGTATAAGCTTTATTTATTTATACTTTAGGACTACTATAATAAACGACAGCCAATGAAGAAATCAACAACGACAATGGCCAAACGTATACTCAACACTGGTTACTTCCTTACTTTTTATTTATATAAATTAAGATTATTCTCTCTCTCTCTCTCTCTCTCTCTCTCTCTCTCTCTCTCTCTCTTCAGTCAATCCGACCTTTGCACGTCCTGTCCGTACCAGAATCAGTGATGCGTTTAGCGGTATTTCACTTGTACATTGTCTGTAAAGCTTATTGTCTTTGTCTATGTTACACAATCTGGAGTCATTTTAAATCAAAACACTTGAACGTGACTGTTGTAGGTTCACAAAAACCATATTAGTAAAATAAAGTAAAAATATTTTTAAAAGCTTGGGTTAAAAACCTACAATTCAGCTTTTGCCTTTTGATGACGCGTCATTGTGTTATAAGTAAATGGGAGTTAAATAAACTCCACTCTAGCTATCGAAAACGTTGGTTTAATTTTGAATATAGTCTAATAATTCCTGAAAATATCTTTCAACCATATATTAACCTGTTAGTGACATTAGGAAAATTATGCCAACCAAGTAAAATTATATTAATTTCATCATCTTAAACTCGGTGGCCAGTGATAGCAAATACTACAGTATGATGTACAGCTTACATGGCAAAGAGACGGATTTAACAAGTTTTATAACTCACTCTTGCAAGCTGCACTTCCTATAACTTTGTTTTATATATATATATTTTTTTTGTTCATGATCTTTTGTAATGGTATGGTGTGCTTGTTTCCTGCCCTTGGAATTAATCATTAAAAAATTCCTCGGGAAATAACCTACCAAACATAATGGGCTATTTTAATACTGAGGGGTGGAAAAAATTATGCCTGAAAAAGTATCCATTATGTTTTATTTTTATTTATTTTTTATTGCTAGTAATGATAATACCTCATTAGCAAGATGCCTTTTAGCATGAGTACTTTTCGTCAAAACATTTCTTTTTGGACTTTCTTTTGCACTTGTTTGAGAAAGTGCTCGTTGCACACCATAGATATAGTTCCACCTCCTGCATAGTATTTTTTATCACTAGAGGAATCCTCTTTGTTCAAGCTTGCACTATACAACGACAAACTATACCTATCTTGAATTCATTGTAGTACTTTTTCCCACATGAGTTGTTTATTGAGGTAGCCTAAACCAGTAGCCTCCACATATAAGTCCATTCAAAAAATTTAGCAAATCTTGTAAGACATCCAAAGAGATAGTCTACCAAATCAGGTATTTCAGGCATTTTATTTTTTTTTAGCACAAAATTGGAATCTGCTACAAGCTTTATCAATATATTTCAGGAGGCTCCACAGAAGCTTAGAGGATAGGTTCTGAATACAATATTGACAAAAGATCAGCTAATCTTTGCGTGATATTGATCTAAAATATATTTCCCAATGTATTTTGAAAATAATTTTTAATCCTTTTGATTATAAAGTTTTCATGTTGTCTTTGATACCTTCCCTTTACATGTTTTTGAATGAGAATGATAACTATAAGTGGACTCCTTTTCATTTAGAATAACAGAGAGAGAGAGAGAGAGGAGAGAGAGAGAGAGAGAGAGAGAGAGAGAGAGAGAGAGAGAGAGAGAGAGAAATGCCAAAATATCAGCGATGCTTCTTTTCTTTGGAAATTTCATTCTATTCAGGAACAAGAACACCAATGCTAAAATCCGCAACGCTGTCATTATTTTCAATTGCAACGTTTCGGGTATGGTCTGTCGCCAACATCAGGCTGAAAGACAATAAAATATAGAACAATAAACAATCATCATAAAATGAAACTTCTAAACAATCTTAATTTTCATACATACAGATATATTAGAAAAACAAAGACGATAGCACCTAAGAGGCAAAGGATATGACAAGGTTAAAATATATACAGTAATAAAGTGCACTTAACAAAAACTCCTAAGTCCCCAATTTGATGTACCAGAGGACGTTCGATATATGAAAATTCCATAATCAAGAAACCTTAACGTTGAAATATGAAAGAACACTTGCAATATATGAGTATTAAGAAATATCTACCCAGATACAATTTAGGTTTGTTTTTACTGGTAAATTTACAATTGGCTCTTACCTAAGTAAGATGGAATCACTGCGTGTTGGCTTATCTTCATGTGTTGTTTATCAGTTTACTTGTACTGGGTATAATGCCAGGTATATTGGTAGTTGCAACAGTTGGCTGCAACAAAGAGTTTCTGAGCACATGGGGAGGAGCATCAGAACAGGGTTTCCACTAACAAAAAATCTTCGCACTCCGCTATCAGAGAGCACTTTCACCAGAAAGATATAGTTTCACTCGCAAAGACCTCAAAATCCTACATAAAGAAATAAACAAACTGAACCTTCTCATTGCAGAATCACTTTCTATCACGAGAATGATAACAGACTGTAATGGTAATATACTGCCTATCCAGCTGTTCATTAAATAGCACGGTTCCTAAATAAAATTTAACAGTTATTTTAGATGTTGTCCAACTTCCATTTTCTTTATAGTGTTGACTGTCAATCCTTCACAACTATGCTAGCTGCTTGTTTTGGATAAACATGTTTAATTACTTATTGATTTATTAAGTACACTTTATTACTGTAAATACTATCTTTGTGCATATAATACATCTATATTTATGATAATAAGATTGTCTAAAAGTTTTATATTATTATGATAGTTTATTATTCTAATATTTTTCGGCTCTCAGCCTGATGATGGGGACAGCTTATTCCCGAAACGTTGCTAGTGAGAATAAAGATGACATTACTGACTTTAGCACTGGTGTTTTTGTTCCTTGATCCAATGATAGAATGTTATATATATATATATATATATATATATATATATATATAAATATATATATATATATATATATAATTACAATATACTATATATATACATATAGTATATATAACTGAAAGATCACTGACACGTGATGTATTTATCTTAGATATTAAGACAACACTGGTCATGCTTAGCACCCAGTGTTTCATTTTCCCTGTATGTATATATATGCATATATACATCCATTCACACATACACGCATATGTATAATATATATATATATATATATATATATATATATATATATATATATATATATATATAATGTATGTATGATTTAGATAATACCTGCCTCATGATTAATATTCAATTTTAAATCTCTTTATATCCCTACGGTACTAAATATTTCCGGATTTGAGTGCCGATAAAACAGGATTAATTGATGTAGTGAACACTGTTGTATTCGTACGAAAGCCACCGACACAGCCATGAAAGAATTATGAGACTAATCAGGCTGATGTAAAAACAAGAGCACCGACAATTATAGCGACAGAAGCAGACAAAGAAAGAAAAGCAGAACATTAACGAATGTTAAAAAGGAACAGAAAAGCATGAACAATTGGGAAAACAGAGGAAACTAATAGAAGACCGTGGGTAAAACCGAGAAAGATAAGAAATGTATGAGCGACTGGATGAAGAAAAAAAACGAGTGAGTGGAGAAAGAGAGGAAAGTATAAAGCGAGGATATGAGGCTGGAAAGGTTATTTCGTCATTAGAGGGAAATCTTTATTGCTCCTCCGGCTACCGCATCAAATATCCTACCATTCTTCACACCTGCACACAGTATCCCTAGCTTCTCGCCATTTAGATCCTACAACAGTTGGCAAGATTACTCTGAAAGGTTAACAATGTCTGCATGTAGCAATACGGCTTCTGAGAAACAACCAGTCAAAGACAATGTATTCACTTCTATTTAAACTGGCCAACCAGCGAACTAACATCACAACAGATCACTGGCGTCTTAAGGAGACATTTTATCCATCTGTTATGAAGGCAAGCGCTTCATCGTTTAATCAACAACGATGCAGTGTTCAGAACTTCATTCAATATACTATAGAGTGGAGTAAGTATCAGCTGTGAGGTTACGATTGTTCAAGTTTAGTATTAGCCTGTAGACCAGGAAACTATTTCTGAAGCGCAAACATCTATACGCAGAGAACCTTATGCTACCTAGCTATGGAGACGGAGCTTCATTTATTAAAACAGACACTGAATAGAATATCTGCATATGCCATGGCCAAAAAAAAAAAGAAAAAAAAATCAAACTACCATGGCATTTAGATTTAAGGATACCACCTATAATTATAGATAATATTTAAAAGGTATTGCTCAGTGATACAAAGCTCATTGCTTCTAAGACAGAAACTGGCAAAAAGCTACTCTCACACATGCAAAAGTAATTCAATTCTATCGACAATCTTGCAAAGCAATATTTTAGGAAGATCTGCAGTATAAGACTTAAACACTGATTTAATCATCCTTTTTCTTGAAAAGTCTATCCTTGATAAAAACCAAAATGAAGCTTGCAAGTAACTGTGCAAACAATATACCACTTATCAGTCTAGTATTAGATTGTCTGAAGTATTGTAAGTTAACAGTCTGTATAAACCTAGTTTAAAACAGATTTTCTGTAAATTATAAATGGCAAAACAAAATATTTATCAAATATAGCATATGAGTGATTCCTATTCAAAAGATGATATGATTTGGACATACAAAAGCCAGATATATAAATGCAGAGGTTTTTTGGTGATTGTAAATTCCGTCTGGAAACTCATAGCCAACCACATACAAAGATTGGGAACAAATACGGTTTTATTGAAATAAATCTTATGTTGTAGCTTACTAAAAGATGCAGTTTATGTGGAGAGTCAAGAGACCTGCACTTATCACCCTCTGCTGAGTATAGTTGTAAGCCAGATTACCAATCAAATAATTAATGGAGCCTCTCCTTAGAAATGTAAAAGTTTAGATTTCTAGTGGACAGTATAATCATTAGCAGCTTTGATGAGGGAAAACACTTGTAAAAATCTTTTGATAATCACTTCGATGCCTCCACATAAAAGGTCTACAACGTAACTTATGCACCTTTTTTCCTAAAACTTAATCAGTATTTATATAATCCCCTCCTAGATCAAGCTTTATAACTCTTAAATTTGGGTCACTTTGGGAAGCAATAAATAAAGCAAACAGCAGCTCAGTAATTTATTGTCTTGCAACAGACATGGAAACCAAACAACTGAGTTTAATTTGCGTAGAGTCCAAACATCCAGCTTAACCAGCCTACTTGGATGTCAGAAGACTTTGAACACCTCATTTACCTTCGAGTTTTAGTATTAGACAGTGCCACAAGTTTCCGTCAGGAAAGTTCATTAACTGATGTCAAGGAGACAACACGCTTGAAGGTTGCATCACTAGACACCAAGTTAGGGAATGAGTGACTCAAACTTTCAAGGAAGCACTTAAAAGAGTACACTGACCCCCAAAGAGCACTCTAACAGTTCTTATGCAACGTAGATGTAGAAAATTTGCCATAACATTAACATCTTTTTCTATGCTGCTGCATTAAGGGCAAGAATTTCAATGAGATCAAGATGTATGGTGGTCACTTTCTGTAGGACGCTGTCATTATCGGAAAGGTATTTGGTATTTGCAGAGTCGACTTGGGTTCTAAAATATTCTGTCACTGTTTCTTGTCCTCTGTTCCTCCGACGCTGGAAGTCTTTGCTGATTCTTTTCCAAGGGCACTACTCCACGCAACCTCATAACATCCGTCAGGCATCTGCTTCTCTATTTTTTTTAGCAGTGCCCATTTCTTTCTATTTTTTTTACCAAGCTTGATAATTCTCTTCCTACTTTCTTTTTCTTACCCTCAGAGCTTTTCATCTCGTAAAGTGCAAGGTAATTTAGTGCATAAGTATAAATAACGATAAGGATAACAGTGATCATCATAACGCCAACATACTACAAGAAGAGTATTAATTAGTACTAGGCAATGACCGATATAATTGATACTATTAGTAATACTAGCATGATAATAATACGATAGTAATGAAGAGATGACAACAAGCTAACTGAAAGAAGAAACAAGCTAATCCCTAACCTGTGAACACGTTTTTTAATAAACGACAAGAAAAGTACTGAGCCTCAAAGGAGCACAGGAAGGAGGAAACCCTCCAACTTGCGCTTTTTATGTAAAGCTGGAGGAAAGCTCACAGTAAGAAGAAGAAGAAGGGGAGAAAGAATATAAAGCGGGAAGAAAGTTCACTGGAAGAAGAAGAAGAAGAAGAAGAATGAGAGAATGAATTTAAAGCTGGAAGAAAGCTCACGGTAAGAAGAAGAAGAAGAAGAAGAAGATGGAAAAGAAGAAGGGGAGAAAGAATATAAAGCTGGAAGAAAGTTCACGATAAGAAGAAGAAGAAGAAGATAAACAAGATGGGGAGAATGAATATAAAGCTGGAAGAGAGTGCACGGTAGGATGAAGAAGAAGAAGAAGAAGAAGGGGAGAATGAATATAAATCTGTAAGAAAGCTCACGATAAGAGGAAGAAGAAGAAGAAAAAGAAGAGGGGGAGAAAAAACATAAAGCTAGAATAAAGCTCACGGTAAGAAGAAGGGAGAAGAAGAAGAATATACTGCTGGAAGAAAGCTCACGGTAGAAAGACTATAAAGCTGGAAGAAAGCTCGCGGTAAGAAGTAGGAGAAGAAGAAGAGGGGGAGAAAAAATATAAAGTTAGAAGAAAGCTCACGGTAAGAAGAAGAAGGGAGAAGAACATAAAGCTGTAAGAAAGCTTGCGGTAAGAAAGAGAAGAAAAAGAAGACTGAGAAGAAATGGTGAGAGAGAGAGAGAGAGAGAGAGAGAAAGCATGTCAACAAGGCATGCTGAGGCAACAGTCATGTCGTATGAGGCCGAACAAACAAGGAATTTTTGCCGGTCCTCGCACCGTCTCGTTAGTTTCCTTCGCAATGACGAGGATGAAGAGGCAAAATCGCGTCTCCTGTTGGCTCTCCAATTCACACAAATGGTATATTATGCATCGTGCTTTTCAAGAGAGCATGAAAGCGGGCTTCTACAAGCATGGAGGTTAGCGGTTATGTTTGTGAAGCAAACGCTCCTTGTTCACGTGCTTCCTTCATATTCAACGTCCACTTTTAGATTAAAAATAACGAGACTCTCCTGAAGCGCAGTTCTAGACTGCTAAGTCAGATGTTGCTTTCTCTTAACAGCGATGCTATGATAGCGATCGCTTGTGAGGTATACAACAAAATTACTGATTATATATTTATAAATCATTGCTTCATTTACACAAACACACACACGCGCATATATATATATATATATATATATATATATATATATATATATATATATATATATATATATTACTATATATATATATATATATATATATATATATATATATATATATATATACACCAGCTCATCAACCCGGCTCTGCCCGGGAAATTATTTCTAAACTACAACTGATAAAACTCTCTCCTTCTATTCCTCGCTCTCTCTCTCTCTTTCTCTCTCATTCCTGTTAAGATAGCTGCTGCTCACCCCAACCCTTCCTGTTGGGGCTGAACTTGGACTTACAGAGTTTCATAAGTGTCACTATTCATCTTAGCAACCTCAAACACTTTGGATTAAACACGAATATCTGTTGTTTAAGTTATTTTTACATGTCACCCCTTCCCACCCACTTTTCACCCCACCTTCCAATGAGGCCTGAACTTGGACTTGAAGGGCTTCGGGAGGGATGCTGTTCTTCTCAGTAACTTCGAAGACTATGGATTAGACACTAATAGCTGTTGTTTTGGTTATTCTTACATTTCATCCCCTTCCCACTACCTTTTCATCCCCCTCCGTATTGGGGCTGAACTTGGACTTAAAGGGGATCAGGAGGGTCACTATTTTTCTCAGTAACCTCGAAAACTATGGATTAAATACTAATATATGTAGTTTTCTGTAATTTTTACATTTCCCCCTTCCCACACCCTGACCCCCTTTGGTGCCAGTGATGTCTTCACCTCAGTGTTCTTTCCCAGGTGGTAAGTAGTACGTATATCAAGTTTGGTTAAATTGCTCAATGCGTTTCAAAATGTATGCGGAACATAACTTACACGTACACACACATAATATATATATATCTATATATATATATATATATATATATATGCACATATATAAATATATAGTATATATTACATACACACACACACACACACATATATATATATACATAATATATATATATATATATATATATATATAATATATATATATATATATATATGTATATATATATATATATATATATATATATATATATATATATATTATGTGTGTGTGTACGTGTATGTTATGTTCCACATACACTTTGAAACGCATTGAGCAATTTAACCAAACTTGGTATACATATTACTTACCACCTGGGAATGAACGGCTGATGATGATGATGATGGTACATATATATATATATATATATATATAATATATATATATATATATATATATATATATATATATATATATATATATACGTGTGTGTGTGTATATATATATATATAGTATATATATATATATATAATATATATATATATATATATATATATATATATATATATATATATATATATATATATATATATATATATATATATATATATATATATATATATATATAGTCCACTTCAGGACAAAGGCATCACACTTGTCCTTCCACTCCTCTTCTGTTTAAGGTCTTTTATGCCAGTCTATACCCGCAAATTTTCTCAGATTATCAATCCATCGTCTTCTCTTTCTTCCCCTGCTTCGTTTGCAGTCTCTAGTGACCCATTCTGTTATTTTTTTCGTCTATCTTTTATCTGACATTCTCATTATATGTCCTGCCCACGCTCATTTCTTTTACTTACTTGTTAGAATATCCACTACTTTAGTTTGCTCTCATATCCAAGTTGTTCTTTTTCTGTCTCTTAGTGTATTTCCCATCATTATTCTTTCCATAGCTCTTTGAGTTGTAGCTAGCTTATTTTCTAAGGCTTTAGTAAGGCTCCAAGTTTCTGATGCATAAGTTAATACTGGTAGGACCATCTGATTTAATACTCATGTTTATTTTCAGTTCTACATTTCTGCTTTCTCTATTCAAATCTGCTATCAATCTTTTGTAATTCCTCCCCTGATTCACCGAGTAGAACTATGTCATCTGCTAATCTTAAGTTGTTAAGGTATTCCCCATTAACGTTAATTCCTACATTTTCCCAATCAAAATTCTTAAAAACTTCTTCTATGGACGTTGTGAATAATTTAGGAGAGATGGGGTCTCCTGTCTAACTCCTTTCTGAATCGGAAATTTCTTACTGTCTTTATGTAGTTTTAGGATTGCTGTACTACCCAAATAAATATCTTCAAGTGTTCTAACATAAGACTCATCTATTCCTTGCTTTTGAAGAGCTTTTATTATTGTCGAAGTTTTGACAGAATCAAAAGCTTTCTCATAGTCTACAAATGCCATACATTGTGGTTTGTCATACTCTGTTGATTTTGCCCTCAGGTGGTTAATTGTTGAATGCCCGCTTCTAAAACTTGCCTGCTCTCTTGGTTGATTAAAATCGAGCTGTCTTTCTATTCTACCTAATGTGATCTTTCTAAATATTTTATATGTTACTGAGAGTAAACATATTGAGCGGCAATTTTTCAGGTCTTTTGTGTCTCCCTTTTTGTGAATTAATATACTGATAAAGTTTTCCCAAGCTGTAGGTATAGAGCATTCTTGTAAACAGTTTGTGTAAGGTTCAGCAAGTTTTACTATTATGAAATTTCCTCCATCTATTATTAAATGAACTGTTAGGTCATCTTCTCCTGCTGCTTTGTTTCTTTTCATGCCTTTTAATACTTTCTTTACTTCTCCTACAGTTACTTTTGGTACCGGTTCAGGTGTTTCGTTAATTCTATTGACAAAGTCATTTCTTATATCACTATTGTACAGCATTGTATAGAAATCCTCAGCAATTTTTATCACTCCATCTCTTTTGTTGATAATATTTCCATTTTCATCCTTTAAAGCAAATATCTGTTGGCGGCCTGTTCCAAGTCTTTTCATCAACTTGATGCTTCTTCCCTTCTTTAGTGTTTCCTCAATTTTGGTCTGATTGTGTCTACGGATGTCCTGGGTTTTTTTAGTTTGTTTATTGTTTTGGATAACTCTGTAAGTTCTATTACATCTCTCTTGTATTTTACCCTCATTTCCAATCGTATTTTTACTAAGTTTTTGGTGTTTTCTGATGATTTTCCTTAATCTTGCTCAGGAGCGTTTCTACCTATATCTGATTCCAATACAAATTTTGTCAAGTTACTATCAATTTTTTCTTTACCGGGAGTATCTATTTTGTATTGCTAAACTAAACTGATTAGATTTTTCTCTTATTACAGACTTGTTTATTTTCTTAACTATAATTGGTTTTTCTCTTTATTTCCTTAGATGTAGACAAATTTTACTTCTCACCATTCTATTGTCGCTTGGCTTTAACATGTTTAACACTGTTACACCTTTAACTAAATTAAATTCTTCATTGAGAATAAAATCTGTCTCGCTTCTCCATGTCAATTTTCTGTGTTCCTTTTAATAAAATAAAGTGTGAATGATTTTTAGATTGTTTCTTTCGGCAAATTCTACAAGCATGCCTCCTTCGTCATTTCTTCTGACAACTCCGAATTTACCAACAGCTGATTCCCTTCTTTTGACCTACTTTAGCATTAAAATCACCCAAAACAAACGTAAATTCAGTCTTATGATTTTTCAGAGATATCTCCAGATCTTCATAAGAAATTTCCATTTCTTCCTCTGTATGGGATGTTGTTGGTGCATACGTTTGAATGATATTCAGTTTATACTTCCTATTTAGTTTGAAAGTCAGTCCTGCAATTCTATCACTAATAATACAAAATTCTTCTATGATACCTGCAAGATTTTTATCAATAAGAAAATCTACTTTATTTTTTTTTTGTTCCTTTCATGTCCTCTGAAGCAAAATATGTGACCCTCTTTTAACTCTATATAAGATTCCCCACATCTTCTAATTTTACTCAATTCTATTATATCCCAATTTATTTGTTTCAGTTCTTCTAGTAACATAGTCATATCTTCTTCCTTAAACAGAGTCCTGACATTGTACGTTGCAAGGTTCAGTTTCCATGTATATGCCTCTATATATATATATAGATATATATATATATATATATATATATATATATATATATATATGTACATATATGTGTATGTATGTATGTATATATATATATATATATATATATATATATATATATATATATATATGTATATATATATATATATATATATATATATATATATATATATATATATATATATAGTATATGTAAATGTAAATATACATCCAATACATAGTATGACAAGGATGACGAATGCAATGGCATTCATAAGATAAAATCAGTAAAAAAAATTACTGCAGTATATTGATCTTAAATTATGTAAAATATTCAAGTTAATAACCAACATAACGAGTGTCCCAGATACGCAACTTGAAGCGAAGATTTTTTCACCAGATAAATAAAGGAGCAGAAGAGGCCTGATTGTTCATTGATGGAACTCATTATTTTATAGTTCGTGATTGCTGTATAAAGAGGGAGGTTTCATCAGGACCTGGTTATTTCGACATTACCATAGGAAACAGCGATTCACATTTGTTTACTTGTTTAAGGAATTTTGAAAACTCCCTCATAGTTAATTTTCAACCTTTTATATGACTATCTTTGGAAATAACTCACACCAAAATAGAATTATGTATGATGGAATCCACCGTGCCAAGCCAGTATGTGAAGCTATGCCTTATAACACAACGCAGACAGGGATTTATACTTTTGGCTGTCAAGAGAAACACAAGTAGAATTCAGGTTCTGTACTTTGAATGGAAGTTACACAGTCATGATAGGTGATTACTATATATGTACGTAATACGCGGCCATTTATGGGGGGTTAGTCACTAATACACATGCGACTGATTACTGCAGGCATTCCCAACCGTTTTGCTTTTCTGTATCCCTTGGGCATTTTTATAGATTCCTGTGTACCCCCAAAAATTAAGGCTGAAAAGAAAAGCAAGAAATTGATATTGTGATATAATCTTATGGAATCTGTTTGTGTGCATAAGAGTATTAATGGTAATAATGAAATTAAAAAAAGACCCGACATTGTGCAATCTCAATGCAGATTACATCATGTATTGGACAGTATTGGCTATTCTTTCAGATCCAATGTGCCCCTGAAAAGTACAAATGTATCACTTGGGTATATGTACCCAGGTTGGGAACCCCTGGTTTATTGTTTTATATTTACATACAAAGCTACAATACCTTCTTAATTTCGAATTCACATTACCCTGGGAATAGCTTATGCCCAAAAGGGGCTATGTATGAAAAGGGCATCTGCCATAGCCAGGATTAAAATCTGTGCCATTGGGGTATGACGCAGAAAACACAGGGACTTAACTATTTGGCTATCAAGAGATATTGGCAATTCGCTTCTGCTCTATATATTCCTGTCAAATTCATGTTCTGTGCTTAGAATTAAAACCATCACCCCCACTATGACAACTAATTGTTAGATTAAGAACATGTGGTTATTTGTAACTATAAAAATAGCACGTGTTCGTCAATGACAAAGCTATCATAAATAGGCCTTGCGTTACAAACTTACCATTCAGCTATCATGAGAGAGGTAAGGTGTTTCCTTTTCTAATAACAGAACATAGATTTCCAAAGAATATGAGGCTAACCAGGATAAGGTAATTATTTTGAAGGAATAAGTAAGAAGAAAATTGACTCATTGTATAATAGTAAAGATAAATGATGTGTTTGTAAGATTTATAGTAGTATGGCAGTGTTTTAGTATACCAGGAGAATGCATAGGAGGATTTGGAATGGAAAATAACTGTTGACAGAGAGATGGGCAAAGGAACTTTGTCTGAGAGTGTGATTACCTGTTTGTATCTTACACCATCTTTCTTGTCTAGACTTACGCTGATCTTTATATCTTTCACTCGACAGTTACTTTATCAGTCCACTTCCCCTAGTATTATGAATATAATAACCCTATTACATTTTGGATAATGGATAAGTTTTTCTCTCACCAACTCCTATAGAATTTTTCCCTTAGCCACACTTACGGACTTCGTCAGTCACTTAACCACAGTATCACAGCCGCACAGAAGAATCAAGCCTGCAATTCCATCAATTCCTGGGGTCTTTCATCCCGTAAATCCTCGACGGTAATTTTCATAAACTATCACTAATCCTTTTAACTCGTGCGTCATTAAGCTCTGTCTTTCTTTTGTATTCCACTTCAGGCATCATCAATTCTTTTAGTTCTTTTGTTCTAAGGGCATTTGCCTATTTAATGCTCTCTCTTCTTTGACCTACCCCTGTGAATTAACCTCTTGTTCTCCTTGAAACTTTTGTCCACTTTATCTCCGTTGTTTTATACTTGCTTTCTTCTTTTGCCTCTGCCACTTTAAAACACTGGTACGTTCCCTAAGCACCCTTTGTACTACTGTTGACTTATTTTATGAAATAGACACTGCTCTGGTGAAAGGGTGCCTCTCAGAGTCATGCCCTACTCAGTAGCAGAAAGGGCAATGGTCAAAGGCAACTGTTTAATTTTGTTTCTAAACAAATGTCCAGGTTCGAATTCACATACCTAGGCAATAATTCACACCTTTGGGTGTGAATTATTGCCTAGGTATGTGAATTCCTTACTAAACGGTATGTGTAACCTAATATTTGTGAATATATATATATAGATATATATATATAGATATATATATATATATAGATATATATATATATATATACATATATACATAGACATATATAACATTGACCTAACTACCATGAGGAGGGCGTGGCTTAAAGGTTTTATATATATATATATATATATATATATATATATATATATATATATATATATATATATATATATATATATAATATATCTATTCTCATCCAGATCAAAGGCAGGAATTCAGAAGCAGAAGACACAGTATCCATTTATTCCAAGCTTTCGTGATTCATAATCACATCATCAGGATATCTACAACAATAAAATACAATATATCAATATAAAGTTAAAAGCTATATACAAACTTTAATTTTAAAAGAGGACGAAGGAAAACTGATAAAAACGAAATAAAAAGTAAAATTGGAAGACAAGATCAATGATTTCTCCGTAGCCTTAAGAATGAGAACATCATTAACGAGAACACATACCATGATCTTTTTGTTACAGGTTTCCTCTTTGGAATTTTGTACGGCCTACCCAAAGTCCACAAACCCAACGTCCCCCTTCGCCCTATCTTGGCCTCCTTTAGAACTCCAAATTACAAATTGGCTAAATTTCTTGTTCCCCTATTGGAGCCCCTGACCACTAATAAGTATACTGTATCTAACTCTGAACAGTTTAAAAACAACGCATTCTTCCACAAGATTCGGACCTTTTCATGGCAAGCTTCGATGTGTCGTTATTCACTAATATACCGGTTAGAGAAACGATAGATATAATTTTGGACAAACTTTTTTCCCACCTCCGATTCATGTATCATAGTTTTAGCCGCTCCCTTTTTAAGATGTTTTTAGAACTGGCCGTGCTGGACACGGCGGCTTTTTATTTTTTAATGGTGTGGCTTTTCAGACAAATAGAGGGCATGGCCATGGGTTCTCCTCTCGGACCTACGTTCGCCAACATCTTCATGTCTCCCTGGAGGAGCGAATACTCGATGAGTGCCCCTTAGCCTATCGCCCCCTATTCTATGCTAGATATGTTGATGACACTTTTATTCTGTTTAAACAAGACCACGATGCTGATCGCTTCTTAGAATTTGTAATTCCTATCATCACAACATCACTTTCACAATAGAAAAAGAACACGAATCCAAGCTAGCATTTTTAGACATACTCGTAACCAAAGGTAATGACAAGTTTAACACATCTATATTCAGAAAGAAAAACTTTTACTGGTCTGGGGTCTAATTTTTATAGCTTTTGTTTTATCAATTTTAAACTGAATTCTATCTACACTCTTATCATCGTGCATTATCTTTAACATCGGACTGGAACCTCTTCACCAAGAAATTGTCCTCTTACAACAATACTTTACCAATAATTGTTTCCCTACCCATGTTTTTCACAACGATTCTCAAAAAGCTTCTAAAATAGAAAATTCTCCAATAGGCCAAAGTGTTTTGACGTTCCTAAACTCCCATTCTATGCTACATTTCCTTTCTTATATGAAGATAAATTTCGAAGGGATTTCTTGAAAACCGTCCAAAAATACATTGGGGCCATCAATCTAAAATTAATACCCAAGAACCCTAAAAATATTGGATTCTCTCTTTTCAGATTCAAGGATCGGCCTACCGCCTTTGATGTCGTCTGTGTTGTCTACGAGTACAACTGTCCTAAATGTAATTTTAGGAAAATATATTGGATCCACCAGGCGGCTTCTCAGGGTGAGGGCCGATTCCCATAGAGGAATAAGTTATAGAACCGGATGTCGATTGACAAATCCAGAATCCTCTAATATACGTAGCCATACAATTAAATGCAAAACTGAAATCATCTATGAAGATTTTAAGATCATTGGTTATACAAACAACCCACAAGAACTACTTATCCTCGAAACATTAAATATTAAACAACGAGTTCCTTCTCTGAACTGCCAAACAACCGCTGTTCCCTTGTATCTTTCTTAACTCTTTGCCTCTCTCAAAAAGTTTTTGTATGTTTTGTTCTTAGTGCGTCTTTATCCTCTGTAATGGTAGGTTAACCTCCAGTATTTTATTCATTTATTATTAGCAATTTTTTTTTTTAAGTGTGTGTGTATTTAAGTATGTGTTTTGAATTTTACTTTTTTGTTTCTAAGTGCGCCTATGTTCACGTATGTTTTCTGCTCTTAACAATTTTACTTTTTATTTCGTTTTTATCAGTTTCCTTCGTCCTCTTTTAAAATTAAAGTTTTGTATATAGCTCTTTTAACTTTATATGATATATTGTATTTTATTGTTGTAGATTATCCCTGATGATGTGATATGAATCACGAAAGCTTGAATAAATGGATACTGTGTCTTCTGCTTCTGAATTCCTGCCTTTTGATCTGGATGAGAATGTGATGTGCGCTGAGTTCGCCCTTACCCCCTGAGTTATATATACTATATATATATATATATGTATATATATATATATATATATATAAGTATACACACATATATACATATATACACATATATAAACATCTAACTCATATACTATTATATGAATAATTCCTTTGGTATATTGCGCTTCAACAGTCTGGATCATTCAGTGACTGAAAACTTACTGATTTGTCTTGATGTAAATTACTGAGAGAGAGAGAGAGAGAGAGAGAGAGAGAGAGAGAGAGAGAGAGAGAGAGAGAGAGAGAGAGCTGAAACTTGCGTTAAGATAGCTCTTCCAGAAAGTAGAACTATGTTCTTCAAAATGTATGATAACAAAAGCGCAAATTCATACATGGAAAGCGCTCTCCCTCTTTCATGATAGTTACTGTACTTAACACGTCTTTTGTGTAAATGCTCTCTCACATGTATATAGCGTGCGGGGAAGACATATTTCCGGGGACAAAGAAATTCCAATTTACGAAAATCGCTCTCAAAGTAGGGAAAAAAAGAGGGAAGAAATAACGGTCAGAGGAAGAAAAAAATTTTGTCGTGCGAGGAAAATGCAGGGAAGAGACAGTCTCCTTAAAGGCTTTTTGTGAATGTCTCTTTGTGACCCAATAAGGGAAACCATAACGGACATGTTTTCCTCAAAATATCATTTTCCCCGACTCTCCTCCTCCCCCTCCTTCTCCTTCAAATTTCCTCTTTGGATTATTTCCTTGCGTTACTGAGAGGAATTTTGCATTTCATTTTTCTTTTTCATTATTATTACGGGGTCTGTGTCTACTAACATACGCACAACATGCATGCATTCATACATACGTACACACACACGCACATACATACTATATATATATATATATATATATAGTGTGTGTGTGTGTGTGTGTGTGTGTATGTATATATATATGCATATATATATATATATATATATATATATATATATACATACGTATATACTATATATATAAAATGTATATATATAGTATATACGTATGTGTATGTAAACATATAAAGATACCACACACCACACAC
>NC_061110.1:73307850-73312850 GCF_015104395.2 Macrobrachium nipponense | reverse complement strand
AGCAAGTACAAGAGTAGGGAGGAGTCAATACCATAGGTGTCTGAAGCACAGACCGAGTGACAATTCGGGCCGGGTCAGCTTCGACTTGAACTCACGAGAGATACAGAGGTGTTGAGGAAGACTGGTGTTTAACTGCGGAACGAGTTGTTTAATGAAAGTGATTCTAAAATAGCTAAATGCTGTTCGTCAGGGATTGGCCTATAATTTTAAAAGTCTAAAAAGATTTTAAAAAAATTTTTTCACCTGTGGATATGTGTGATAAATGAATCAACGTGCTAAAGTGATTATGAATCATATATATATATATATATATATATATATATATATATATATATATATAGTATATATATACCGGGTGTTTCGAATTAGAGCCCCCACCTCCACCCAGAGCAAATGGATAGTTACGAAGTTTTCTGCTATAGCCTATCTCCAAGTACATTATCTTATGTTTCTATTAAGCTATTTTTCATTTTACATTTCTTGTATTTTCAGACTGAGTGACAGAGTTAGATACAGCCATCAAATGGATTCAGTGAATCTGTGCTATAACCTTCAGAGAGGCCAGGGATGCTGGGACATCCTTCATTTCACATTCCTGGATAGCTAAATACATTAAAAGAGATGAATCCTTTGTTAAAAGAAACTGGAACAAAAATCCATATGACTGTCATCATGAAAAGAGTGAGAATCTTGGTAGATCTGAAGTCCTTTCTCAGGAGCCAAAAGACATCATAGCTGAGGCAGTGGGTAGACCAAGAAAGTCTTTCTGTAAATTTGCACTTGAAGTAGAAACAAAAAGGGGAAAGAAGAGAAGTTATAGTGCTGTATATCGTGAGTTGAACAAATCTATATCAACAACCCATTTCTTGTTATCAGCAAGCCCAACAATCACTCAGCAACAGAGAGAGAACCGTGCATGGTTTTGTGATTCATTTCTTAAAGATTTTGGATGAAGCTGATTTCTCCATGTTGCCGCATCAGATGAATTCTTCATTTACACAGTCAGGAAGCCAAATAATAAAACTGACATCATTTGGGCTGCAAAGTTAGATGATATCAATGATGACGTGCACTTTTGCCAAGTTGTGAAATTTCCTGAATGTTTGAACATTTTTCTCTGTTTCACAGCTTAATGGTTAATGTGGATCATCAAAGAAAAAGGACAGTCATGGAATGGCGAATTCTTTAAAGAAACTGTGCTTACTGGTGAAGTATTTCCTTTCCTCGAAGATCCTGAAAATGTGTTATCTGTTGAAGAAGTCACATTTTTGCATGATAAGGCACCATGTTTCAAGGCTCTTCAGACCCAGGAGCTGCTTCGAAACAATGGTATTGATTTCTTCTTATCATATGAATTTACAGGTAGCTCTCCTGACCTTAATGTGTGTGAAAACATCGGTAGTATCTTAAAGGATCGTGTTGAAGGGCGCACAGTGAAGTATGATGGTATACCAAGCCTTGACGACCTGCAAAGAGAGGTGACTGAAGTGCTCAGCAAAATGGAGTTTGAGTCTCAGCTTTCTTGCGATTTGCTGAAATCATACCCCTCAAGAATGCAGGCTGTGGTACAGGCAGAGGGAGGCCACACAAAATATTAAATGCTCAGAGAGTAACTTAAATAAATACCTGTTCTGAATTACTTTTGTTTTTGTCCATATCAATTTTAGTTTATGCTGTCGATGGGGCTCTAATTTCAAAACACCCTATCATATATATATAATATATATATATATATATATATATATATATATATATATATATATATATATATATATATATACACATATATGTATATATATGCATTGAAATAAATGTGTTTCTCGACTGTCAATTGCAACGGGACATCTAGATATGACTACACATGAAGAGGAGACAGATGCTCATTTATTACAAAATCTGGTTGGTTGAGGGCCCAATGACAAAGGTAATCAAGTAGGAAGTCAAATGGAAACTCCAAGAGTTAACTTTACAGAGGGTATATTTACATTTAACATTACGAAATCAAGGCGTCAATAGCGACTCATATGGGTCCCTTCCAGACCAACCTAACTTTAAAGATGCTTCTAGCAATGGACTCGTGTCTGGGACACGGGTACGGATTTCAGCGTAATATTCTGCCCGGCACAAGCAAGGAGGGAGAGATGTCCACACACAGCAAGGCAGAGGCAGGGAAGACCTGCAAATACAGGATAATTATGTAACATGCGTGTGATCCGCACAATGGGGGCTATGGGGGACAATGGAGGTTATACCTCAGACACATGAACTTCTTGAGACAACAGTTACATTCTCAAACTTCCTCAGAGGACAAGAGAGTAATTAAATTATGGTATGACATTACTGTAATGCAAGGGAGGAAAAGATTTTCAACAAGTACCTATTCAAGGGAACCACAGCTCTCGAACTGGACTCTTATATCAAAGGGGGGACACAGCTGTGGGGCTGAATGTGGGTAACAAAGGGGGACGAATCACAAAGGACATAAACACAGAAAAATATGGAAATAGAACAGATTTGGCTGCCACACACACACTTTGCACTTTATCTGGACTCCTGGGGTACTTGACGTGGTGATGGCATAATGGTAGGACTTCTTCAAGAGGGTCGTAGGTCAGGGACACAGGACAGAGCACATGGCCGGCTCGGCACAATGGTGGAGGAGCGGGGAAAGATGGAAGGGGACACTCCTTAGAGGTCTTGACTGATTCAGGGCTGGCGATCAAGTGAGGTCAGGTCCAGGTCAAAATACACCAGCTTTTAGACCTGGATGCTGTAGCTCCGTCCGCATGTGGCAGGAAACTCTCTCTTAGGAGTAGGACACTCCTTAATCAAACCACTGGGACGCTTTTGCCTTGGTATCCAAACATTCTAAGAAAAGGTTACTCTGAATTCATACCTTGTTCTCTAAACATTGGACTGTATCAAAGCCATTGTAGTGCGGCCTTTCATTGTCTTGAGCTTGAGTTCCCTTGCCTAAGGGTACAGTCAGGCATTCAATACCCTTTTCATTCACTTTCCTGATTTTTCAAAAAGTGGGTAGGACAAGATGATGAGAAAGCAAAAGTTGCTTAGTGGATTATCCGTTAAGTGCTGTCCTCTTTAACTAATCTATTCCTAATGAGAGTTTTATTTCGGAATCCATCCTGACAGTCCTCCTGCAGCTGTTGTGGCATACCTCGCAGATGTCATTTGTCTTACTAGGTGTGCCAGCTCCCCCTTGTCGACCAATTGCTTCTGGATTTTTTTTAATGATATATGGACATGTTTACTTATATGTTTCAACACAATTTTTGTGAATAATGCAAATATTATTGTCGTTGATGTTCTGTTGAATTTTTACATTGTTACTGTTGTTATAAGAGTTTTTACCAGTTTTGACACTGATTTTATGTTAATTTGAGTTTTTTCGGGAGACACTGACCTGAACCCTGGGCCTGCAACTCATTGCAGTAAGAGAAATTGCAGAGTGATTCACTCAAATATTCGGGGCCTAGCGTCAAATTTTCTTGATTTCCAGAGTTGTGCCCATAACTACGATTTGATGTTTTTATCTGAGACTCCTGAAAGTAGTAACAAGTCAAAGGTTGAGTTTTTAATCCTGGAGTTTGATGACCGTGACTTTATCTGTCGTCGTAATATCCCACATGCACAAGTTTTATATATAGGCACTTCTGATCATTCGGCCTTTGAGATGGACATATACCTGTCAATCAGTATATTGCTAATGTCACCACTGGAAAAATGGTCTAGCCAAAATCCATAGCCATTGGGATAGCATTAATGAAGCTTGTCAAGCACTTAGTGTATTCCAGATGCTATGTTAGATCCTGATCCCAAGAAGAAGTTAAACGGAATGCTGATGGCTATTCTAATAAGATATATCCCTAGAAAGGTCATCAAAATTAGGACAAATTACTAGCAATGGTTTGAAGATATATGTATACTAGCCTACCATGGCAAACAAACCAAACTCAATGCACGAAGTCAAAATCGTTCAAATGAAAATTACATCATATTTGTTGAGTCTCGTGTGCTGTATCTATCTTTGGGGCAAGGTCGTCTTCCACTCCACCACTACTAACAGATGAGGGTAGATTGGTTACTGTCTTTAGGGAAAAGGCTGAACTGCTTCATTGAGCTTTTGAAGCTAAACAATCAGCTGAGGAAGTCCTTATTCCGGATACTTGTCATCCTAAACTTATTCTTACAAAATTTACATTTCGCTCCAGGGATGTTAAGAAAATTCAGTATAATCTTGATAGCTTGGGTGGATAAGTTCCTGATGGTTTCTTACTTTTGTTTTCTTAGACAGTTTCTAGTATGTTGTCTCTCATGATAAGTAGATTCTATGGGTTTTTATGTTGATGTGGTATCTTTGCGGAATAGTACAAGCTTAGTAGTAAAGAACTTGTTCCGAAGAACGGCATATCTATAGACTGCAGTAAATACAGGCCAATTTCTATTATCCATGTTCTCTCCAAAGTTGCTGGAAAACTTATTTTTAAGCCATTATATAAGTATGTGGAATCTAGACGATTATTAGCAGACAGTCAATATGTATATAGGAAACAGCTAGGTACCTGCGATGCTCTTTTAGACTTGACTTACCTTTGTAAAGGAACTTTGAATGAAATTTTGAGTGCATAGTAATTCAAACAGATTTTAGTGGATGTTTTCGATTTAGTAAATCACAAGGCACTTATTTATAAACCAGAATCTTGGAGTGGGTGGAAATGTTTTAGGAGTACTTCAAGATTTCCTTACACGTAGGCAGCAGCGAGTTGCTGTGGACAGGATCTTTAGGGAACAAGACCTATTTTGTCTGGAGTTCCACAGGGTTCTTGGTCCATTGTTATTTTTAGTGTAGACAAGTGATATGGTTGTAGGCCTGGAAAACAAGATTGTTCAATATTCCGATGATGCAACACTTGTGGGTGTATTGAAGTCTCCACTAAGGAGAAATGAATCTGCCCCCAGCCTCAATCAGGATGTGGATCAAA
>NC_061110.1:73287850-73300350 GCF_015104395.2 Macrobrachium nipponense | reverse complement strand
GGGGCTAAACTATCATGTTTTCAGGCATTTGGGTGTGCTATTTTTTAGCCATCATGACCTTCTAAAGCATAGAGTTTGATCTCCCTCGCTATAGGAATGTTCCTACACATTTTTTTTGGGATAACCTAAAATTAGAGGATGACTAAATTTTGGAGGATTATCACAAGCAAAACCCTTTGCTTTTAGTCTGTTTCTTGTTCTCAGCTTTCAAACTTTTTTATTTCAAATCCATTAGTATGTCTTCTCAAACTTACTTGGTAGTCTAGGAAGAATTTTATACTTTTTATTCATATCTTATTCTTAACCTTGCCTTTTGTCAATTTTCCGAAGCCTTCTAAATTTTCTGTTGCTATCTAGATTGTTGTAGATGTATAATCTCTTGTTAAATTCAGTGTTCTTTTCTTGGGTAATTTTAAATTATTTTTTTCTAGATTTTCATTGTATAGTTTCCATGCTTTTAATTATTTCTTTTCTCACACATTTTGAGGTCTTAGGACAAGGATCCTTGTCATTCAGTGTCATACTTCGAATCATGAGCTAATGCTTAAATGTAAGATACTTTTCTCTTGAAACAAGATTCTCAAAGATGGAATTCTGTGTGTTTTGTTAATTAAACAACCCTCCTATCACCCCATAAGGCATATTAGTGGTATGACTGTTTACTGTAGAGCCAGGCTTCTCATACCATCAGAGAATTTGTGAAATCATTCATGTTATTATTATTATTTTTTTTTTTGTTTATAAAATATGATTATTTATACGGTTGTGGCGGGATTACAAGCCAAAACGAAAAAACCTCCCAAAACCACACTTGTACTTACCACATACTCAGGGTGAGGAGCTGCGCTGCTGTCCGCTGGATATAGCTAGGCTAGGCTAGCCATTGTAATACAATACACAAACAACTGAACGAGGGCAACAGCCACACAACAATTCAATAACTACACAACAAAAGACCACTGCACAAATAATCACTATCAGCACCAAAAACCAATAACACGACAAGTCAACACACCGCCCACAATACCAAGGAACCACAACAACTCACCACCAGCAACACTCAACAGCTCATCTACAACACAACAGAACTCATAAGCACACCAAATTCAACAACACAGGCACAACAACCTTCAAACATACAATACCAACAATAATTCAAACAACAGCTTCAAAAACACAAAATAACTGACCATCAATAATATTTAAGACTGCCAAAAACACCAACTATCCACCACCACCTCGGATCACAGACTCCCTCAATTCTCTCGACTCTCGTAGCAGACGCTCGCCACTGATGTACACGGTGATCGCCACAACAGGCACACGCTTAAGACCGCCATCAAACCACCCCATTTATGTCTCAACCAATTTTGCTCTCTCTGCTCTCCTCTCTCTCTCCTCTCTCTCTCTCTCTCTCTCTCTCTCTCTTATGCAACCCTCGGAGACGTTGTCAAATATAAATTACCATTATCACTCCTCCATATGGTTTCAGCATTTAATACAACACAAACTCTAATATTATTACGGCTGTCCATTAGAAAATGTCCATTCTCTCTTTCATATTTCTATCTCCATTTCTGTCCATATCAGTCATATTCCCATTTGTAATTCATTTTTACAACACCTATTTTTTTCCAGTCTATCAATTTTGACAAACACAATTGTTCCTAAGACGGTTACCCTATATTATCGAGATGCCAGTTTCCCAGAATTCCAATATCTAATTCTAAAAATCAGGTTGTCACCACACCTCTAATCCTTAGCCATTATTTTGCAGGGTATCATAAGGGTCAAGTTCATTATCTCGAGATACTGTGCCCTTGTGATGGAAGTCCTCAAGACTATTACTAATCTTTGAAGGAAGGAATACCGTTATTTCACATGGTCACATGCTGTGTCGTGTCTAACATATGTGGAAGCAATGGCTGAGGGAGCGACAGGTGGGCCGAGGGGAACAAGGAAAATTCAGCTAGCTGTTCAGAGGTGGGAACCAGAATTTACCCAGGACTGATGTTGAGAATCTGACCCCAAGGATCTGGCCCCTCCGGTAACCTTAACTAGACGGTGACCAGCAATTATTCACACCATGGTTGAATTTCTAATTTTAAAACCGTTGCAGGGGAGCCACATTGTATGTTAGAAAAACACATTCTTGAAAGCATCATTAATAGCCACACCTTCATCCTGGCGCAGCCATGTAACTGATAGATCTCTTTTGGAGGTGAATAGAGATTAATATCCCTCTGAAACCAGAAGTCACACCCTTGGAATCCCTACCAACCAGCGCCTTAAGCGCACATGAACAAGCACTGCAAAGAAATAAATTTAGGTCATATATTTGGAATACAGGGATAAATTATCGTTAAATATATTGGTATACGCTCAAATCATATTATAAGAATATGGTAGGTTTTTATTTTAGAGTTAAGGCGAAAAACATTGGTCGGAAATATCAAAGAGGCTTAAATTGTTACTATGCGAGATCGATATCGGAGAGCAATAGAGTTAAACTCTCAAAGCAGAGTGAAAGGAAAGGAAATTGAGATAAAATCATTTCAGCCTGGGCTTTTCCAACATTTTTCCTGTTTGTTTTAGTTTGATCTCCAAAGTGAAACTATGTGATGACAAAATTGCACGTAATGGTTTCATATGAAATAGAATTTTATCTTTTATTTAATCTTATATTTTTTTATTTCTTTATTTCACTTTTTATTTTTGTATTTTTTTTTCGCAGGGAATCGATGATTGACGGTTAGGGTTCTCCACAAGTAACAACAAAAAGAATACTATCAAAACCAGTCGGAACAACACTTGATTAATTGTTTTTGAGTATCTAAAAATTTCTCACTTTGATCCTGGTGATTGTGGTATACATCGGGGAGAGAGAGAGAGAGAGAGAGAGAAGAGGGAGAGAGAGAGATAGAGAGAGAGAAGAGAAGAGAGAGAGAGAGAGAGAGAGAGCAAATATGGTCAATTTGGAGTCGGCGAGGGGTCGTGTACAAGCATAAAAAAATCTTGAGAGACAGTTGAGACTTCCTGTATTTGTTTGGTGCACATGTTTCTTTAGTTGAACAATTTAGATATTATCGGAGGAACTGTTCATGAACAATAGCTAGTTTTGTGAGTAGTTTTATGGCCAAGAAAGAATCCTTATTAAAAAACGGATGAAAATATTTTAAAAGAATAAAGCAGAACTGAGAATAATACAAAAAGTAGAAAAAATCGTCCACACTATGCAAAGTTTAACAAATGAAGTAAAATGACATATATCACTCAGTGAGCAGGTACCTCTGTCAACGTCTATTTCTGTGAGTAAATATTTCCATCCACCTGATTTTTTTAGTAGTCAAGATGCAAATACAGAATATATCCTTGCTTGCGATGTTAGTAAACACTGGAAAAATGCCGAGTCTATGCATTATCTTACTAACTCTCTCTTGGACCAGTGGCCAGCCCTCCAATAAATTCATTAATATCTATCAATAACTTTTTGAGACGTTTTCTGGACAGAAAAACCAACAAAATCTTTAACAAATCCTGGAACTCCTTGAGGATCCAGAACTTTATCCAGATCAATATTTCCTTGGCTCATAGCCCATCATTCTTCCATCTTTACCTCTCTGAGATATTTTGTGGACAGACATGCAGAAAATCGGTTTAAAATCTTTCCTTTGCACCCTGTTCAGAATTTATTTCAAACTGTATCCAGTTCTTCACTGATACAAAGTCTGTCCTTCCTCAGCTTTATTGAAACCCATTGGTAATCTTTATATAAAATTGGATGGAAAGGCTAAGGGACACAGGTAAAATATATAACCACCGTGACAGCAAAAACTGTATAAAAGTTAAAAGCTAACTTAACTTGAAGTGTAGCATTGGCCATGGTAAAAATGACCTTGGACTTACACTTCTGCTTGAAAAAGCTCATAAGATGAAATTAATAAAATTGGAAAATAAAAACTAAAAAACAATCAAAGTTTACACTCAAGTACTTACAGACAGACACATTTTAGTATATGTGATCAATAATATACAGAAAGAAGATAAATGTAGATCAGCATTTTCTCATTAAATGAGCAAGGAAACAGAAACCTCATTCTAGATAATGGAACACCTTAGTACATAGGTTATGGCACTGTCCAAAGGTGTAAGAAAAAACATGTCCAATGAGCATGACTGACGCACACACCAATACAGTTCCCCCTCCCACATAAGTGGGTAATGCTGTCAGTGCACCTCATGCAGTGCATAAGCATCCCTTCGTCCCCTAGATGCAACCTTTCTTTTCCTCTGATGTACCTCTATTCATATTCTTTTCTTTCTTCATACTTTCCACCCACTTATAACAATTGTTTCATAGTGCAACTACAAGAATTTCATCCTTTTACACCTTTAAACCTTTCCGTTCTCAGTTTCTCCCGCAGCCCTGAATGACCTCATAGGTCCTAGTGCTTGTTTTTGGCCTAAATTCATTCCATTCCATTTTTCCCCTTACAGATATTCTTCCTATCATGTTCATTTGGCTGCTGGTCTTTTTGTCTAGTTTGCTTACCTAGTCATCATAACTCTGAGTCTACAAACTTACTGATTTATTCAGACAACAAATAGGGTCAGTAGCTCTTGCGAGCATAAATATAGTGCCTGACACGAGACGAACAGAACAGTTTGCTAGGGACATATACTTTCCTGGCCATGTGGTAAGTTGTTTTGACTGGCATTATTCATTGTAATGTTTTATGGGTGTTGGAAAGGGATGCTGGGCTCGTTGGATTTTGAAAGACATCTGCTGGCAATTTTAAGTATTAGCTGTACAGGGCTTCTGCTGGAGATGCATTGAATGTCATGTGTCATGATGTTCTGAGGACCAGTAAGACCCAGGGGAACTCATTTCTTCAACTCCTTCCTTAACATCTGGTTGTGAGTGATGCTTTCAATGGCCGGTGTAGCCTTTCGATGATTCTGTTAACTTCTGGGTTGTAGGCTGTGGGACTCCATGTCTATTGACTCATCTGATGAGAGCTTTCACCCAACTCTCTGCCATTTGTTGGTGTAACAGTATTGCTTTGGGCCACCTGATGATTTCTCTTGACTCAGGTTGGCTGTCTGCAGCGAACTGCTTGTAGACATGTGACGGCCGCTTGTCACCTATGGCTGTCTCCACATTGCTCAGGAATTTCTTGGCTCTTAGGGCAGGTGGCATGCTGAAGGGTGATTTCAGCTGAACCTTCAGTGATTCGTAGGTGATGGGAGTTTGAAGTTTTGTGAGCCATCCTGAGACTTGCTTAAAAATGTTGTCTGACAGGAATTTGGGGATGGTGTCTGCTTTCCGTGATGAAGAGGCAATTTTCTTTGATTACAAGATTGTCTCTGCCCTGAAGAACCAAGCTTCTGGGCTGGGGGGTTTGAATTGGGGCAGACGTATGGAGCCGCTGACAACAGTGTTGCTGGAGAGGCTGTTATTGTTGGGGCTGGCTATGCTGGTCATCTCCATGGTCACTAATGTAGTGAAGGTGTGAGTAAGAAGCTGCATCTACAAACTTACTGATTTATTCAGATAAAAAACAAACATGTCAGTAGCTCATGGGAGCAGAAATGTACAATATGACACTATATGAACAAAACAGAGGTCATAGTACAATCAACTGTGTTTCTTGAAGGATGGAAAGAAGTACATAAATTGATGTACTAGACACGAATGAAGTTATAATACATATGGCTGAAATACTTATTTTAATGCATGTGTTAATAATGATACATTTAACATAGATTAAGACGAATAGTTATATATACTATATATACAAAGATGCATGATGTATGATGTGTTTCTTGCATATGTGTGTTTGGTGCGCAGAGAAGCTTGCTGTGAGATTTGCTGTCCAGGTAAGATGGACGGTGTGTAGGTCCGTGTGGGACCTACAATCTGTCACATTTACCAAATTTTTGCGGTTCTTACTATGCAGTTACAGTCAAAGTTCGTACAAAGATAGAACATTATGCTTAAATGTCAGATATCTATATGTCCGTGGCCGGACATTTAAACGACGAACATTTGGCCGACGGACATTAGCCAATGAACATTAAACCGAACGGACATTTGGCCGAACGGGCATTTTGGTCGACAGACATTTGGCTGAAAATTTACAAGTGTGATTAGTAACAAAAAATACTTTTAAGTATTTTAGTTAACAGTTAATTGCCAAAAAATAACACCATAGAATAAAAAAAATACAGTTAGATGTTGGTCATAAGTATTTAAAGATTGTGCACAATTGCTCTCAGAAAATCTATTTTTTGATACTCCTCATATTTCTCAATGATAGACATGAGTCTTGTGCTTAATATCTAATACTTCTTCGATGATCTCATTGTAACCCCTGAATTCACAAACTCGATTGCTAACTCCCAGTTTAATTGCTCTTCCTTAGCTTTGAAACTAGACGGCAAATAGATGGGTGGGTGATTGCATATGCATAAGACACGTTAATATAGTATATAACTATAAATACATATAGCATAGCAGGAACTGAAAAGAAAGACTAGGGAAAACATAAACTTAGCTTTAAAACTTTTGACCAGCAACTATATCAGTGTCAAGGTAGGTTACTAACAAAGCTGGTTTCGTTTAAGCATGGCTAGTTCAAAGTGTTTAAGCTGAAAATGGCAGTTACCCAATTCAACAATTGAGATGGTAAACTCTAAGTAAATGCCTATTTTTTTCGAACTATCAAGATTGCTTGTTATAATTATTAGAACGATTGCGGGTGACATACATGTAGGTACGTCTACTACATTTTCGGCCAAGTGTTCTTCGGGCAAATGTCCGTTCGGCCAAATGTCCGTTCGGCCAAATGTCCATTCGGCCAAATGTCCGTTCGGCCAAACGTCCTTCGGCCAAAAGTCCATCGGCCAAATGTCTGTCGGCCAAATGTCCGGGAGCCCTATTCGTCAGTGTATCTGTTAGGCTTGCCTTGTTATCTCAGTCCTTGATCTTGGTTTAAGGACTGTAAGTTGTTAAAATCAAACTCCCTGTGCTAAAAGAAGGGTGGTAAGAGCATGTATATACTGTTGTAAAACATGTTATAAACTCTTTTCTGCACTTTATCGTGCTCACATCACAAACAGGTTGTATATAAGTCAGCTACTGACTGGTAGTTATAAGCAGTGCTTCACACGATTATCCAGCATTGGACATAGGCTCGTTCGCCATTTTTGATGACTGATTTATATTCAACCTTTTTGAGATATGTATGTGATAAGTTGTCGACATGTCTTTAAATTTTTTTTTCTTTTTTAGCTGCATGCCTGACATACCATATTACAATTATGTATCTTAGTATTTGATTACAGTAAAACTACAGTAATTTGCCATTTGAGATAAAAGCCTTGTGAAGAATCTTGGTACTGCACAGAGATATGTTTAGGTATGATCAATTTGAACATTTTATTAGATAAACAAGTGAAGATGGAGAAAATATAACTTCAGGAATTGCCATTGCATTTGGACTCTTAGTGAATAAGAAAGAACTGCTTGACTCTTCATTACAGGGTATCAATAAAGCTAACAATTTGTGCTAACAGTATTCAGAACGAGAATTTCTGTTTCACCTCGATGCAGGAACGAAATAATTGGTGTACTAGGAGCTGTATAATCCAGTGATCAAATGATCAAACTGTTTTATGTATCATGAAGCTAAAGTATTAAGTCTCTTAACTAATCCACAAAGCATGAGCTTTCTTATTTAGTTAATTTCCGTTGTGATTACCTGCGTCCCTTAAAATATCTTTTACCGTGGTATGACGTGTATTTTGTTTTTAGCATCAGAAGTCACGCCCATAAAGAATTTTGATTTTTATCTATTGAACGAGTTATCGCCATGAATCGGTCATCTGTACTCTAGTTTAATTCTTAAATTTATTATGTCATGTAGCATATGAGGTAACAATAATCAATTCATGTCGCTGAAAACAACTATAGGTTAACGCTGACGAGTCTTATTAAAAGTTAAATTGAAAATCTCTATCAAAATCTCATCTATGTATGCGCAAAAAAATAATCCCCAAAGCTTTTGTCTTTTAAGCTTGCTAAGTTTATGTGCCCAATTACAAGAATGATGATTATACATTATTTGAAATTTTTATAATTTAAAGCAATATTAACATTTAATAAATTCAGAAGAGGTGGAAAATACAGTCACTTTGATAATTCGACTGTTTGATGTCATTAATAAAACCAAATTTCTTGCTGCTATGGTAGAGGTAATTCTTGGCAATAACGACCTGGCCTTGAAACACATATTCCTAATACATCTGATTTCACAAATGACCATTTGCTTGCTTGATTTAGTCATTAGGTCAAAGCAGAAATTATACACATGCAGTATTACAGGTAAGTGTGTATTCAAATTATAAGGTCGCATGTTCATACTGACAAAACAAACTACACGTGTTAACTGTTAAACTCGCAGATGTAAAACTCGTTCTTCGGCGGCAGCACAAGGTAAAGAAAGGGAGCCCACTTTTCCCTATGAATGGGCCCAGCAGATTATTGTATTCAAACAAAGCCCGAGAGTAAGGACCGGGAGAAGCGGCAATAAATTCAGCTCAAATGAATCGTTGGGAGCTCTGATGGGGCCAACGGTATGGGAGCGGTAGGCCTGCCGATATTGCTAGTCGTCCGGGCACAGAGCTAACGACAACAAATCAAGCGGAGAGCGAATTTTCTTTTGGATGATATGCAAATCAAGCCTCGGAAACGTGGAAATTCAGCTGATTTGCTGAAGATGGTTACTCAGAGTAAATACGGGAAAAATATGGTACACTGGGAACATGTAGATTGGATGGCATGGCAGGGAAGCCCCACCGCTGCCACCACCCCTACTACAGTTGGAATTACAGCTATTTTCAGACTTCGTTTGCATTCATTACCTGCGCCGATGATGATTAAATAGCTGAAATGAATTTGATATTAATAAATATTGCACTGTCGATGCGAAGTAGCCTAAAAGCTTCTCTGACATTAGATGGAATTAAAGTTATATATTTGATTTAGCTACTATTCTCATGATGATTTTAAAATACATCCGTGCTCGAATGTAAAGATGATGTTTAATCATCATGGAATTTTCTCACTGTAATATTTGTGACTTTTGCCTTTTTATCTCTCGTCGCATATCTGTTTCTTTTCCTGTTTATCAGTCCACCAGAATATGAATTATTCTTTGCGTATCCTACTCAACAAGCTTAGAAACTTTGAGAGCCACAGTTTCAAAGAATTGCGTTAAAGCATTTTCTCTCACTGGTTTGACAAAAACTGCTCGCATTTTTATTTTCATGTTTTCGGAGTTTCCATTTGTTTGATTATCTGCATTAAAGGCGTTTGTGTGAAGTATCAACAGAGCGATGCAGTGGTTTAGCTCTACTAACTTCACTGGTATTTCCACAAATGAGACTGTAAACACAAAGCGGCTTTTGATCGTTAATGGAAATGAAAAAACTCGCCTGGAAACATCAAAGAGGCTTAAAATGTCACTATGCGGAGATAGATATCGGAAAACAATAGCTTCAAACTTTCAAAACAGAGTGAAAGAAAAGGAAATTGAGATGGGAAAAATGTTCCTAACGCATGTTTTTCGACGTTTTTTTTTACCTCGATCTTAAAACTGAAAGAATTTTGTAGCGAAATCGTACATAATGTTTTCATTCAAACAAAAAAAGATTTTTTTTTCATTGACCGGATAAATGTTGATATGAATTTTCATATTAACGACAATTACAGTAGCGGCAACTCTTTTGAAATTGGTGATAATTATTTTAAAAGTTTTTGGTTTGCAATATAGACTTTTTCAGAGAGAGAGAGAGAGAGAGAGAGAGAGAGAGAGAGAGAGAGAGAGAGAGAGAGAGAGAGAGAAATGCACGGGTATGATGTTTAGAGTGAACAAACGAATGTTTTCAAAGCGAATCGAAGTGTTTGCGCAGAAGCTTGTCCAGTGTCTGATCAGCTTTAGTTATAAGGAACTTACGACATCATCTGAACTAGTCTCGTAATGAAGCGAGGAATTAAAAGAAATATTAGAAGATTCACCGAAACGTTTGAAAGGATACTCACTGGAAGGGGGATATGAAGAATTATTTCCTCATTTTATGAAAATATACAAGAAATAAAAAAAGATAATAGACTTAATTGGAAAGCTACAATAATTAAACCGTACAAATATGATAAAAACGAGCTTAAAAAATAGCTTATTTACGATGTGAAAAGGAATCTTTTAAAAGCCTTGTTATGCAAATACGTATGGAAAATCATGCTAATGTAATGAAAATGAAACCTACTGCAATATTACAGAATTCTTGGAATGACATTCAGCCTAGGTAAAGACATTTAACATGTATGAAGACATTAGCTGAAACAGAAAGGGAGCGCTGGAGAGCACATAACCTCTTGGTTGAGGGCAAATACGCCAGTGTGTGTTTTGTTTGCGCTTCCATTTCTGAGTCTCGCGTTGAGACCATACCCGAGTTTGAACTGGAGGAGCGAGTCTTTAGAAGCCTTCAAGGGAATCACCAATTCTGAAGTAAAAGAAGAGGAAAGAAATTTAGCCTTATTTTAGAGTACTCAAGGAAAAGCTGTGATTTGCCATGGTAAAATCGGCACAGCGCAACTGCTGTCAGTAACAAATGCCAGAGATTTTTCCACACTAAAGGCATGAAAACGAATGAATTCGCAACAAGTTGGGAACTGTTATACTATTCAAGAATAGGATTACGTAATGTACTTTTGGTATTGGTGTATAAAACGTTTTTCCAGACAGAAAAATTACCTTTGAATGATTGAATACTTTAAAGAAGTGTATTACAAGCAAAAAGGTGAAAGTTAATCTGAAGTAAAATAATGAGGAACAGAGAGGAATATTGCCCTTATGTACCTATATATGTGTGTGTGCGTGTGTATGTAAGTGTGCATCACACACACACAAACACACACACACACACACATATATATATATATATATATATATATATATACATATACATATATATATATACGTATACGTATATATAAAGATATATGCCACGAAGGAAAATAAACGACGGAGTATCTGCGAGACCTTTCGACGTTTAAACATCCTTTACTAAGCAGAAACTGACATACATGAGGAAAAAGACAATACAAGAAGATTCGTATAACTGACAGATAAGGGATTATAAAGAGATTAGTACCTAGAATCCGACACACCTGGAAGATGAGTAACCTTCCCAAACAAGCATAAACAATGGGTGCAATTAAAAGTTTAAGACAATCATCTCAGATACTAGGACAAGACAATCAAAGGATTATAGGTGATAGCTATTCAGAACTTTGTAAAACAAAACCATATTCACAATACATATTCACAATACATGTTAGACATACATTACAACGAAGATAACTCTAAGGCAACTAATTTTTATTTAAGTCTGTAATTATATCTTTGAGGTCATTCTTAAACATGTTACAAATACAAGGGTCTAAATGAAAAAGGCCACGACTAACATTGAAATTACAATGAAAAGTAAGTTGTATTAAGCAGATTCTAAAGATTTCGTGATAAGACATCTCTTGACCTTGCAATTACTGAACTACCAACCCAATTTATTCGGTGGTTGTTTTCACTTAAATGAATGAATATTGCATTAGACGTTTCCCCAGTTTTTACAGAATATTTATGCTGGCTTAGCCTTACTTCTAGGTCCTTGCTAGACTGTGGATTTATCACGTTCCTAACTTTCGTGATTCAGTTATACATATAGTATCCGTATATAGATATATATTCCTATATATATATATATATATATATATATATATATAATATATATATAGTATATATATATATATATATATATACATACGGTTGTATATATATATATCTATCATATATATATTTTATATATATAGTAATATAATATATATATATTATATACTCAATTTGGACCTTTGGAGTTACGTAATTCCATCCTTGTCGGTAATAACATGAGACCATAATTCAATTCCATAAAGGAAACGAGTATATCTGTGTGAGTATGTGCGCGCGCATGCGCGCCAGTGCGAGCGTGCGTGTGTGTGTGTGTCTAATTAACACGATGTTACATAATATATATATTTTTTTCACCAGACACCTTTACTCCTTTGGAGACGGCAGCTCCAGAAGACTCAATCCTACCGATTTCTGCAAGTGTGGCTGGGGTACAGTTTCTAGTTCCAGTCCTACCCCTTACCCCCAAAATGTCATGGACTGACGGTGTCTGGGCTCCAGGCAAATTAAGTAGTCTTCCGCACAAGTATTAATTCTTTTTGTGAATTACTACTTATTTAGTATCGATTTCTTCATGTTTGTTTTTAGCATCTGCTCTGTCTTCATGTTTTATATTCGCTCTATATATAGTTGAACATCTGTTTTAATACATAAATATTTGAGTCCCATTATTTGATACTCCTGTTGTAAATTCTGTTTTTTTCCAGAATG
>NC_061110.1:73280350-73282850 GCF_015104395.2 Macrobrachium nipponense | reverse complement strand
AATTATATATAATATATTATAATATATTAATAGCAACTACTATATATATATCTAAAAATAAATTAGATATTCTATATAATTATATATATTATTATAGATATACTATATATTTCATAAATATAGATATATATATTTATCATACTTTATTATATACTATATGATATATTTATATAGATCTATATATATATCTTATTATGTATATATATTATAAGAAGATAGAGATAAATATAGAAAATATATAGAGAAGAATTATATATATTATATATAAATATAGATAAATATAGAGATCTTACATATATTAATAGATATATATATTTTATATAGATATATTATATTCTATAATACTATATATTATATATATAGATATTAGATAGATATATAGGATATATACAATCTATATAGATATAGATACATCTATACTATATTATACTATACTAATATATTATAGAATATATAATATAATACATATAATATAATATATTTATAATATACATAGAATTATTATAATATATATATATATATATATACATTTACTTATATATATAGATATATACATAATATTATACCAATATATATACTATTATAATATATAGATATATATATAGATGTATATTATATATATAGATATATATTAGATATCTTATATATACATCTAGATATATATATATATATATATATATATATATATATATATATATAATATATATATATATATATATATATTAAACATATAGATATATACACACGCCCACACACACACACACACACATATATATATATATATATATATCATATATATATATATATATATTCTTTTGGGCTGATATTTTGTTTTTTCCTTTGTGTCATAACACTTCCGCATATTGATTATTTCCAACTACTTAGTTACTATAAGTTTACAGCTCATTTCCGAGTTTCTGCAGTTTTAGCTATATTCGTTTTTATATTTTGTGAATATTACGGGATCAATAGTTGTTTACCCTCAGTTAGGTTTATTGATAATTTCACATGCTAAAGCGCAAAAACAAAGCAGCTTTTGATCGTTGCTTAAAAAAAAATATCGGCCCGAAACATCAAAAGGGGCTTAAAATGTCACTATGCCGAGATAGAAATTGAAAAGCAATAGCTTTAAACTTGAAAAGCAGCGAAAGAGAAAATGAAATTTGGAAAAAGAGAAATGTTTCAATGTACGTTTTTCCACGTATTTTTGCCGACCTCTAAACTGAAACTATGAGTTAACATAAAGTTTCTTAATACTTATTGCACAAATCTATATGGACATATATACATACACACACACACACACACACACACACATATATATAATATATATATATATATATATATACGTATATATATATATATATATATATATATATATATATATATAGTATATATATATTTATAAATACAGGGAACATTATATCACATTGGTTTTAGATACCCAATAGCAGTCTCAGCAGTTGGGATTTCAAATGTGAATTTTTAAACTTTCTGGGGTTTCTGTTTCGTGAAGTCAAAGTAGTTTAAGTTAAGTATAGCTTAGTTTAACCAGACCACTGAGCTGATTAACAGTTCTCCTAGGGCTGGCCCGAAGTATGAGATATTTTTACGTGGCTAGGAACAAAGTTGGCAGAGCTGGGAATCGAACTCCGTACCACTGAATCGGTAAGCGACCACGTAAGCCACTCGTCCAACGAGGAACTAATCAAATTAGGTAATAACGCGTTATCTCATATCGAAACGCCCTAAATGATTTTTGCTTAAATTTTCTATATGAAATGCAAATTTTCTTTGCTAGTTGGACCATCATTAACTTTCCAGATGTTTTATTTCAACTAGAAATAGGCTCTATTGGAAATCAAGGTTTAGAAATAAGTTGATGTTAGAATAAAAGATGGTATTACTAAGGGTATCTTTAACCTGGTGAACCTTATACCTCCCGGTTAGCCACTCAGTCTCACCAACGTCTCTGGATTGCATTATTATTATTATAATTATATATATTATTTTTGTGTGTATCGCAGTCATCCTATTCGACTGGGTGATTTTTATAGTGTGGGGTACCGGGTTGCATCCTGCCTCCTTAGGAGTCCATAACTTTTCTTATTATGTGTGCTGTTTTTAGTAGCACACTCTTTTGCATGAGTCCTGGAGCTACTTCAGCATCTAGTTTATCCAGGTTCCTTTTCAGGAATGTTGGGATCGTGCCTAGTGTCCCTGTGATTATGGGTATAATTTCCACTGGCATATCCCATATCCTTCTTATTTCTATTTTTAGGTCTTGATACTTATCAATTCTCCTTTTCTTGCTCACCTACTCTGGTGTCCCATAGTATTGCGACATCAATGAGTGATACTTTCTTCTTGATTTTGTTAATCAACGTCACGTCTGGTCTATTTGCACGTATCACCCTATCTGTTCTGATACAATAGTCCTAGAGGATCTTTGCCTGATTGTTTTCTATCACTCCCTCGGATTGTTTCTCGTACCACTTAT
>NC_061110.1:73270350-73272850 GCF_015104395.2 Macrobrachium nipponense | reverse complement strand
ACGCGAAGGATTAGATATTTTTACGTGGCTAGAAGCCAATTGGTTATATAGCAAAGGGACTTACAGCTTATTGTGGGATCCGAACTACATTATACCGAGAAATTAATTTCTATTACCAGAACTAAATTCCTCTGATTCCTTGTTGACAGAGAGAGGAATCGAACCCGGACCCTGAGACCAGTAGTCGAGCATGTAACTGACTCGTCCAACGAGGAACCCATGCAATTTTTAACTACCACTTCTTTCATATAGTTTTGTTGAAAAGTAACAATCATGATATCCAAGTATAATGACGATGAGAGGTTGAAATTGATAATCACTAAAGGGCTTCATCTCATTTGATCTTTTGACATCATCGTAGTTGAAACTGTATGCACACACAGGTTCTCCCCCACTGATGTACTCGCTTGCATACACAAGAATTGATTAGTAATCTAATTACCGTAGTTGGAATGTGATTAAAATCTCCATTACATGATTGAAAAAACTAAGCACTTTTGAGAGTTCGGCAAGTTGCTGACTTCATGATTCTCTCTCTCTCTCTCTCTCTCTCTCTCTCTTAATTTCTTATGCACTGATCAAAGAAGAGCGGTTCTCTTTTATCAACAGGTGTTCTAATTAGAAACGTAGCGATAAAAAGTAGAATTCCAATGTAATCATCGAGTTAAAAGCAATTTGCACGCTTCATATATTTACTTTTATCTCTCATCTCTCTGGTGGGGATACGTCCCTAATCGTTTCTTTTTGGAAACACTCACGATTGTGCTCGTTTTTGTGTGTATATTCTAAGAGAGAGAGAGAGAGAGAGAGAGAGAGAGAGAGAGAGAGAGAGGGATTTAGTTTTACCCGTTTAAATATATTTTCGTATTCATGTGCCTCTAATTCCCTTACAAATTTGTAAGCAAATACCTGAAAGAGAGGCATTTATATTTGTGAATGAGAATGCCTAAAATTATTCTTTGCATCCAAAATGACTAAGTTTAAACAAAAAGGAAGATTTTTGTCCAGCTTCAACTGTAATTTTTAGAAGCCGGGACAACGAAGCTCTATTCAAGCGGAAAATTTAGGTCTCCAGAGCATAAAGAAATTGCATTACCGTCTTACGTCATACGTTTGTGTGGTTCTCTATTGTTGCTGCGGTTGTGTATAGCTCGATTAAGTTGAGAGAGAGCTGGTATTTTAGTTTGAGAGAGTGTTAATACTCTTTCCATCTCGTTGTTTTGTTGTTTAATTACTTTTCCTTTTTTCATATATACCTACAATGATTTTTAAAAATTCAGGAGCAGCGTAAAATGTCACTCCACTTAGTTATTTGAGTTTAGAGTTCCAAATCAAGCCTTTTATTTGCTAAAAATCCTATATGCGTTTACGGGCCGCTATTGGCTGGTCAGTCCAGCTAAATCTAACCCCTCCCTCCCTCTCACCCAACGGAACAATCTGCAGTATCCTCTTTATATTGGTATCCTCTCGCCTTAAACGTAGGAAGAAACTTTTCATACCTTCCGCGTAACATCTCCTGGCGCTCTCTTGTCTTGCGTGAACCGAAAAACGAGCCTTCAAGAAAGCGAGGGAAAATAAACAACGCGTCCTAACAGTACAATCATCTCCCGAGAAGAAACTTATGACGAAAGAAAGGACTCCATATGGCCGAAACTGTGGGAACTTTAGCGCTCTAGCAAACACAGAAGGACGGGAATAAAGTTTTATCTTTTTTTATCGTGTCCTTTTGGGTCTGAGACTAAAAAACTCGGAGGGAAAAGTCGGTAGACCTTCTGTTGAGCTCCCGGATTTGTTTTTCTTTTTTATCTGCCGCTTAACTTTTTCCTTACTCATTTCTGAAGTTTCATTTGACTTCCCTTACAGCAGGTAATTTTTAAATGGATCATTTGCATCTTTTATTTTGTGTGTATTATGCACATTCGCATTTGTCTAAATACAAATCTCACATAACGAATGGGTCAATATTTCGTCACATTAAATAGCGTTAACTTCTCTATTTTTTTCTTTTGTTTTTTGCCGTCATATCGTTTAGTGTTTTATATTGACAATCAGAATGGCTTCGAATCTCTTAAGATGTTTAGGATTTCTTGGATTGCTCCGGATTCATCTCATTATTCTTATTACTTTGGATCTGTCCCTGAGTGAATGTGAATCGCACAATACAATCCTTTGTAGGGTCCCGAGAATCTGATGTGTAATTTGAAGAGAGCGAGGAAAGAAGAAATTGCTTCTGGCATTAGTTTTGTTTTCCGGTCAACTGTGTAAGTGGTTCAATGGTCAGTCATCAGTTAGTGAAGTATGAAAACTGGAAACGTGAAGTAAAAAGTTTAGTCCCCCGTGATCCACAAACAGTTCCTATTAATTAACTGTTTGCTGTGGATTTTTCTTTTCTTATTGTGTTTTGCTTGTTTAGTGAGTGAGAAGTGGTGCATTTAAGGATCAGTAAGTATATTTGTGGTAATGTTATTTTTATACTATGTTGTTTGGTATCAGGGGATGC
>NC_061110.1:73227850-73257850 GCF_015104395.2 Macrobrachium nipponense | reverse complement strand
TAGAGTTAGATACAGCCATGGCCAACGAATCAGAGGAAATCAGATGAATTGACTGAATCCGAGCTATAACCTTCCGAAAGGCCGGGGATACTGGCACATCCTTCATCATAGCTGAGGCAGTGGGTAGACCAGAAAGTCTTTATGTAAATTGTTGCTTAGACTAGAAACAAAAAGGCGAAAGAAGAGAAGTTATAGTGCTGTATATCGTGAGTTGAAAAAATCTGGTATCAAGCCATTTCATGTTATCAGCAAGCCCAACATCACTCAGAAACAGAGAGAAGACCGTGTATGGTTTTGTGGTTCATTTCTCAAAGATTGGGATGAAGCTTACTTTCTCCATGTTGCTGCATCAGATGAATTCTTCATTTACACAGTCAGGAAATGACGTGTGCTATCACCAAGTTGCGAAATTTCCTGAATGTTTGGGAATTTTCCTCTGTTTCACAGCCAAACGGTTAATGTGGATCATCAAAAAAAAAGAAGTCATGGAATGGCGAATACTTCAAAGAAACTGTGCTTACTGGTGGAGTATTTCCTTTCCTCAAAGATCCTGAAAATGTGTTAGCTGTGGAAGAAGTCGCATTTTGCAAGATAAGGCAGCATGTTTCAAGGTTCTTCAGACACAGGAGCTGATTTGAAACAGCGGTATCGATTTCTCCTCATCAACTGAATTTCCAGGTAGCTCCCCTGACCTTAATGTGTGTGAAAACATTGGTAGTATCTTAAAGGATCGTGTTGAAGTGTGCACAGTGAACTATGATGGTGCACCAAGCCTCGACAACCTGTGAAGAGAGGTGACCGAAGTGCTCAGGGAAATGGAGTTTGAGTCTCAGCTTTTTTTCTATTTGCTGAAATCATACCCCTCAAGAATGCAGGCTGTGGTACAGGCAGATGGAGGCCACACAAAATATTAAATACTCAGAGAGAAACTTAAATAATTACCTGTTCTGAATTACTTTTGTTTTTGTTCATATCAATTTTAGTTTATGCTGTAGAGGGGGGGGGCTCTTATTTTGGGAACACGCTATGTATATGTTTACGTGTGGGGGTTGTTTTGGATGAAGGAACTTAGTACTAAAATCATATGATTTGCTTTAATGGCCACCAGGAAACCAGCCATTTATATTTAAGTTAAGTTTATTTACCAAAATGTACAGCCTTGAAACAAACTGCATGGTAGATAAAACCAGTGGAGAGGGCACAAAATACTGTGATAAGTTACTCTATTATTCACAATAGCAATGCGTTAATGGCTGCCGCTTAACATGAGAGATGGGCCAAAATCATGATCTATGCAACACTGGTTGCCAATTATTGGTAATATCTTCTATGGTAAGTGGGTGCTTGCAAAGAATCAGGAGCACGAAATTAAGGGCAGCAGGAATCTGGAAAAGCATTACAGGTTACAATCAAATATAAAACAAAGACTTCTCTCACAAAAATTATGACTAATGCACTATGGAGGGAGATTTTTCCCGAAATTTATTCACAACAATGCATGATGGTGGGAGAACGCTAATCTTTAGTTCAATAGCTCAATTAATAGCTCGAACAAGTCACAAGGTAAACACGAGATGCTAGGAATGGGACAAAGGCGTTCGTAAAGAGAAAAGGGAAATTTGAATATGGAAAAATGAGTTTTTTATCTTGGAGATATAGGGGCTGGTTGACTGTGCAACTTCTAGATTTGCCTTAGATTGCATGTGCATATAGCTTGAGATACGATGCAGACTCCAACCAGCGAAGATCAAACAAAGGGGCTGGCAGTGCAGCAGCGGTCACGTCTGACCCCTATAAGGACTAGTAAAGGACTGAGGACGATCCAGTGCATTCGTATGTCATCTCAATTAAAGCACAGGGAGCGGCATTTGTCTGAAAGGTGCAAAACAGCAGGCACAAAGTCGTGGGAGAATAGGCCTTAAAGCTAAGACTACCTAAAGGCCCAACCAGCAGCCCATGTAACCCACTGTGACCTGCCCTTTTACCCTATGGTAGGTCTCTTGTGTTTAATGGATTTATATCCAACCACCCCCACCCCCCACCGCCCACAACAACTACGAAGAAGACCAGAAATTCTGATCCCCCCCTGACTGGCCTGGTTAAGATTGCTGCCTCCTACTAAAAGTAAAATTTTAAATACTGGCGAGGTGAGGCAGGATGAAAAAACGTAAAAGCTCCCCCTGTTAAGAAGGCATTCACTCCCTTTCGGGCATGAAGGCCTTGGCTAATAAGTATCTTGCCTCTAACTGAGGTTTTGGGGCAGCTATATAGCTAAGTACAATGGCCTACCTAACTTATAGGTGGAGATACTAAGTGCACTAACTTGAGTAGTAATGTAGACTAGTCTAAATGAAACAACTAATGGTCGTCTGTGACAATAGGCTACTCTATCCCCAGGTAAGGTTATGTTGAAAATTCTACTTGCTACTACCCTAATACCCTGGCACTAAATTAAATATCCTAACCTACTCTATACAATTAATCAAAGAAGATACAATCATTCCAGAATGTGGTACACAATAACTGAGGTTGAGTAAAATACGTAAAGTGAGGTAATGATGCGTGAGGGTAATGAGTGATTAGGAGAGTACCAGGATGAGAGGTGGATAAGGCAATTATGACAGTTAGTGAGGGTTAGTAGTACAAGTTCTAAGGGTTAAAATGTTAGTTTACTGGACAGAAGTCAGACTGCCTACCTTCTCTGGGTAGGTGCCAGGATACCTCTGCAGTTGAATGCGGCACTGTACCTAGGTCACTGGTGCTAAGGAGAGCATGTGGCTCTTAGGTGTTAGTGGATGATTTCTTGCATCCCTCCTTCTTCTTGTTCCTCCAGCATCAGTCCTAGGAGGTGATGGAGGCACCAACTCTGGGGAAAGGCCAGAAACACATTCAGGAGCAGAGGCAGTGGTAGCCCTAGGGACTACAGGTGAACACCCTACTTCGGCTACTGCAGCAACTGTCGTAGAGGTGGAGCCTACTGCAGGGGAGGCCTTTACACCAGCTGTTGCGACAGCCGTTGTAAGGGCAGAACTCGAGTCTGACTCCTGGCCGGGCAGTTCATGGTCGACCAGTGAAGGTGTAGTGGTGAAGTTTGCCAGAGGTTCATTCTCAACTGATAAGGGTGATGAGGATGAAGAATTGTGGACTAGAGATGGGCAATGGGCTGGGTTAAGCTCCATGCAGGTTGGAGGATCTCCTGTAGAAGGATCCTTGATAAGGTTAAGTTTGGGCGCCGGCACTACCTCTGAGCCAGGCGCAGAGGTTAAGGATTGCGGTGGCTCTACGTCCGGGCTGGATGGAGCATGGCACTGCTCAGTACTCCCATGTGGCACAGGCAGAGAGTTGAGATCAGGCGTACCTGGGACGGGTCCCGGAGGTGCCAAACCTCTCGGTGTGCCTGTGGTGATGGGACACATGGCTTCCTGTCTCATGTGGAAGGCTGAGCCTTTTGGAAAAGGGACAGTGTCTGCTGCTCTTAGCTTGCTAGGGCACCCAGGCCAATTAGTGGAGTGTCCTATTATGTTGCAGGTTTTGCAGCGGAACTGTGAGTGGTCATTTTCCCTCATTGGTGAAGGGGGAAAGTGTTGGTGGCTTATTTCCGTGAGGAAGTAGGTTTTTGATGGCTCCTTGCTCTGGATGAGTTTGTTGTGGGAACAGGACCCCTGGTTTGTTGGAGATGAGAAGGAGACTACAAATCTTGCCCAAGGAAAAAGTCGTACCCTCCAGGAGTGTAGCTTGCTACTGCAAAGGTACAGACTTTGTGATTCTCAGTTTAATGGTGGGAAGGATCAATTTAATGTGGTTGATGCCCTCAGTGGTGATTGGTTGGTGCCTATTGGTGCTAGCCCTATGGGGAATTTTGCCTTCCTGTATCAGGGAGATTTGAGCGCCAGAGTCATCAAAGGCTCTGACGTGTCTTGCATGATAATGGGTTTGGAGGGGTGCTACAGTGAAAGGCCCTTAGGCGGGGGTCCTAATGAAGATGAGTTGGTAACAGCCATAGCAATGGCATGTAGGTTGTGGTTTGCGCACCCTCCATAGCTTGCGGACACGTGACCCTTCCGCCCACAGTCTTGGCAGAACCTCCTCCAGAACCTCTTCCTTGGTACTGGATGATGGGGCCGAGATGGCACCACAGGTCGCGAATCTGTGGGGTCACCAAGGTTTGCAGTACCCTCTGGCACAGGTGAAGAGTCCTCTCTGGCATTGGTTAGGAGTGGGAAGGTTAACAATTCCTCCTTTGAATCACCCTTTGGAACAAGTCCGGGGTTGACTTGTTGGCTCACCTCTTCTGACATGGAGGAGGCAGGCAGTGAAGTGGCAAGAGACTAGCAGGATGTGGCGGGAACTTCTGGCTCTGCCACTGGATCAGGGCCAGGCTCATGAATGGAAGGAGTGATGTCTGTGACATCGGAGGCACTAGGCTCAGAATCCAAAAGTGAGGATTGATTATTTGGCATGCTGCATGGGTCCAATGCATCTGGTAGTGGGAGCTGCGTCCATGGAAGATAGGGTCTTAGGAGCTCACAGCTCAAGATGACCTGATATATATCATGGAATTTATCCACTGCTCCCAGGTGGCACAATGTGAATTCATCGGTCTCCTGATCCAATAGGGGCACTTGAACCTTGAGGAGGACTGAAGGAACAGTATAGAGGTTGCCATCTATCCATTTGAACTTTGGCACCTATAGGCAGCACCTTTCTTGAAATGAGGGAGACTGTGGTTTCAACATCAGCTAGAATATGTACCCACTGATAGGCTACAGGAGACGGTTCACAAGGGAGGGCTACATTGTAGCCCTAGTGAAAGATTCCCTGGAAAGTCTCTGGCCAAGGTAGGGACCGACTCGGGCATTGGTCGGAATCTGCAGCATGCCCCGGCATGCAACAAGTAGTGCAAAACCTCTGCATCCACCTCTTACCGGTAGTCCAGCTCTTGGTCTGGGGTTTGGAAGCAGGGGAAGACATTTCCCTTAGGCTACAGTAGACGCTCAGACAGATCTGAAAGGAGGGCAAGGAATAGTACTGGATGGGAGTGTCTCTTCGGTAAGATAGCCCTCACCTAGAAATGCGTTCTGTAATGTGGTGATGAACAATGTCTGAAAAGACTGGGTGCTCTGTGGCACTTGGGAAGTGTCCCATAAGTTGGTGGCACTTCTTGAATGGCACCTTCTTAATAAAGTGGTACTGTAGCGGAGTGTGCCGTGTAGAGGTCACTCTGATGGGGGATATCCGGAAGGAGCGATATCCCTTTTGGGTGGATACACGATGAATGGAGTACTCTGGAAGGCTTGAATATCTTTATGCATGGAGGCACTGATAAATGGGCGATCCAGACTGGCGGATACGCACGTAAATGGACGATCCTAAATGGTGGATACACAAATGAATGGGCTCCTTGTATGTCCTACACAGGTGCAGTGGCACTTATGGAGGCCTTCTTCTTCCAGCACTAGTAGAGTGTTGGTGTGTTCTGTTGGACGACACTAAAAGGCAGTATAGTAAAGTATACTGAGGTAAAAATGGCGCCCTACTCAAGGCAGAATGTAACGGTGTAAGAGAGAAAGTAAAAGGGGGAGTACTTAAGCAGCCTAGTCGAGGACGGTGACGCAGACTTGCGGCAGCGTAAAATGGAAGGGCCTGACGTGCACTGGTGGTGGCCATTCCTAGACTGGTAGTGACTTCCTTTTATGGAAGTAATGGGGTTGCGGTTGCACTCTATGTGCAGTTTTGGTGCTTACAGTGTATGTAAGTCTATAGTGATAAGAAATAAAAAAAAATGACCACTCGTGCACGACAGGTAATGGTAAATTAAAGGGCTCACTCCTTGGCTGAAGTACTCGGTAAAGGAATAAAAGTTTGCAAGACTGCAATGGACACGGGCGCGTATGTATAAAACGCTCTGTGTAAGTGACTAAAATAATGTCAATGATCACAAATGTAGTTCTCTTGGCTTTTTGAAGTAATGGGTTCTCTCTCTCTCTCTCTCTCTCTCTCTCTCTCTCTCTCTCTCTCCTCTCTCTCTCTCGGAGAGCATAAAAAAATATGTGACGATCTCCTTTGTGTTTATTTTAAATAATGATTTTGATTTAATGTGACTTCGTAGCGTGCAATGATTTTCTTATATAAAGTTTGCAAAAGAACTGCTTTTGAATGATTTTTTAGGCTAAGAGAACGCAATAGCGATGAACGATTACTTTCGTTATTTGCATATATATATTATTATATATATATATATATATATATATATATATATATATATATATATATATATATATATATATACAGTCGATGCAAGGTGAAGGACAATCCTTTATTCCCATTATTTGTACTTTATTGTCGCGACGTTTCAAGACATAAAAGTCCCATTATCAAGCTAAAAAAAGATAAAACAAAAGTTAAAATCATAAACTCGGAATACATACTAGAAGTTTAAAAAGTTTACAAATATAAAAAGCAAGTACAAGAGTAGGGAGGAGTCAATACCATAAGGTGCGAAAGCACAGACCGAGTGACAATTCGGGCCGGGTCAGCTTCGACTTGAACTCACGAGAGATACAGAGGTGTTGAGGAAGACTGGGTGTTTAACTGCGGAACGAGTTGTTTAATGAAAAGTGATTCTAAAATAGCTAAATGATGTTCGTTAGGGGATTGGCCTATAATTTTAAAATCTTTGTAATTCAAGTCATGTTTACATTTCTTTGTATGCTCGCGTATACATGAAAACTCAGGATTAGTTAATTTGACACCTGTTCTATAACTAACGCCTCGATGAGAATCTAAATCTCACTTTGAGTAACCTCCGTGTGGAGCCGACGTACTCCCTAGATTACATCTAGGGCAATTAAATAGATATACGACTCCTGAGGTCATCAGTGGACTGAGTTTCTCCTTGTGTTTAAACAGAGATGTGATATTCATTGGGTTGGCAAGGTATTAGTTTTAATTCAATTGCAGGAAAAAAACTTTCTATTGACAGTTTCAATTCATGGTAGAAATTTTTGTTATGAATAAATGGGACTCTTGCAAACAATAATAAAGTACAAATAATGGGAATAAAGGATTGTCTTCACCTTGCATCGACTGATGTCTACTGGTTGATAGAACCGCCTTCAATTTTCACTATATATATATATATATATATATATATATATATATATATATATATATATATATATATATTAATATATATATATGATATATATATATTGTTACAACCTCCCAAGTTGCAATACAGGTTCTATTAGATTTTTAAATTCACTAGGGTTGCAGTCAGTAAAAGTACCTCAGTATCAAGGAAAACAGAAACAGACACTCAAGAAAACTTAACAATATTTATTACAAACTAGGAAATTACTTAAATCAACCTTGTGAGGTTAAATACACTTAATTGCTCAGATAAATAAACAAGAGAACAAATACCTGGTTCTCGGGATCTCACAAGTAACCCTAAAGCTAATTCACTAAGCACTAAACAAGAGAGAAAACATACTTAATGTAAAACAAAGTGGATTCAAATAAGGCTAGCCAAAATATTAATATCCAATAATAATAATAATAATAAGGTAGAAAGAAGTATGAGATGAAAACAAGGAAAACCTTAATATTCCTAACTATAACACAAAGCTAAGTAATGCGGAACTCAGTCCAATAAATACTAACGCAGAATCAAACGTGACAACATATACATGTAATCATACATATATATATATATATATATATATATAATATATATATATATATATATATATATATATATATAGAGAGAGAGTAGAGAGAGAGACGAGAGAGAGAGAGAGAGAGATTGAAATTATAAAGATTGACAAAATTACGCAATTTCAGCTTAAGTGAAGTATCAGAAGAGGAGTTGAATTCAGGGCCGTGATCAGTCCATCAAACTGCTACCAAAAGGGCCAATACTGAACGCCAGACACTAATGGGCAACGCCTTGTCCCGAAGGAGAAGGAACGATAATCGTCTTACCTGGCGGCAGCCTCCCTACTAGTCACCTAACGAGTCAAGTAGCTCTCACTCCCGTATGGCAGCTGGAAGAGGATGACACGGCAGGTAAATCCAGAATCCAGTGCCGGGATACAGCGACGACACTGGTTTTCCAGTCAAAATCCTCAGACGGGAAAAAGGGGCAGAATCAGCGGTCGCAGATGACAGCTTCTGCGAAGCTCCCCTCAGCAGTGTGAAGGTTGCAGGTGACAACAACACCTGCGCGATAAATAGCCGTGATCCAAAGACACACACGCACTAGAGACGTATCTTTGTGTCTGCCAGAACCCGTTAAAGAAATATCAGTGCGAGTGGTCCAAAAGGTACAGGTTCTAAGTCATCCTCCAAATCAAAATAAATGCTGCGACGAGAAACAGTACTGGTGAGAGCTTGTCAAGACCCGAACTGCTGTTGACCGGTCCACCATGTCCACTCATCACCTTCCTAGTGTTTATAAACACTCAAAGCAAAAGAATAAAACAATCATTAAAACACAAAGGAGGAGGAGGAGGCGCAAAAAACACTGACTAAGCACTTAACTTCACGGTAACATAAGAGTAAACATAATCAGCAAAAAGTTAACTTTAATGTAAACAAGGCTGATTTAAACCAACATAAGAAATAATAATTTTACGTTACTTAACTATATATATATATATATATATATATATATATATATATATATATATATATATATATGTATATATACAAGTAACGAAAGTAATCGTTCATCGCTAGTGCGTTCTCTTAACCTAAAAAATCATTCGAAAGCGATTCTTTTGCCAAACTTTATGTAAGAAAATCATTCCACGCTACGGAGTCACATTTAATCAAAATCATTATTTAAAATAAACACACACACACACACACATATACTATATATATATATATATATATATATATATATATATATATATATATATATATATATATATATATATATATGAGACACTTATTTGCAACAACACTTATTGGTTATTCAAATTATCAATTTTATCCATCTTAAATTCAAACGACATTCAATTAGTGTATAAAGATTGGGGGCAAGAATTTTGACATTTCTCCACCAACCTTCCTTCTGTTGATTCGTGGATAATGTTACAAAGTAGCGTCATCAACCAGTGTAAAGTTGCTATTTGTTGTCAACAGCACATCAAGTTACGTTGACACTACGATGCCACGCCTATTTGGAACCTTTGCGGCGACGCCCCTTCCATTAACAATTATCTCTTCCTACTTGTCCTTCCCACGGTGCTCTGGATTACAACAATAATGGTAAAAGCTTTTCCTTTTTTATGTCAAATAAGACTATATACGAACGCAGATCCACTATACAAAGGAGGCAAAACAATGTATGATTCTAATGAAAGCAGATACTATTTTTTTAATAATATTGCTAAAGATAACAGCTATAGCATAATTACAGGCAGGGAATCAGTGGAAGCATGAAACATCATAACATGAAACTTTTCCATGATAACTTCATTTACTTTCAGATCATTGGCTAAAGATGAACTTGAAGAGGCTCTAATATCCTTCTACAACAATCTGCTGAAAGCAGGAATGAGAGAGCAGAGAATTCTTCGTATAAGGTAGTAATGCTTTTGAAGATTTCTCAGAGCACATCTGTAATAGGCATATTCAAGTTGAGACTAAGGATACCTCATGATGATACGTAAATGGCATGGTTCTCATACATATTTACAAAAAGGATGGAGAGATATTTTGGCTGATAGTTGACAGGGGTGTTGGGGCATGAGATTAAACCGGCATTCATGGTTGATAGTCTGCCATAACAAAGGTGGTCACTTCACTTTAGACTGTTTTCTAAAAGCTTTTGTCTGAGGAGACCGGAACTAAGCTGATCCCGGAGACTTTAGCATTATGACTAAAATCCTTACTTGGAAGGCCATTAAATTAGATGAAAGATAACAATTAGTGGAGCAGATAAGAGAAAAATCGTGCAAACGATGATACAAGCATCAAATTTGGCACAAGTGTCCTTAAAGGTATACTAATCAAATCTGACCAATGACCCAATTGAAAATCCAAGATGGCGGCCATTTTCAAGATGGCCACCATAATGACCACCCAATGTAGATGTTTTGCTTAGAAATATTTGTCGTCGGATTTGCATGATCTAAGTGTGGATTCCTATTTTTGAAGCCTGCTGAACTATATTTTCCTTTTTAAAAAGCACTCTGAGACATATTTCTCAAGATGACCACCAAGATGTTTGTCTTTCTTTACATGTCCTGGCTAGTACATTTTCAAAGTTATGCATACCGTACTGCTGTTTCTTGATCTGCTACTGTTCACATATGCAGCTGCAGAGTGATGTGCAGGGAAGCTCTGCCTGAGAGCACTTGCTCATGTGGGGATTACAGTGGGTTGCCTGACCCCAGATGATCCCAGCCTGGTAGGCTGCACGATTTGCATGTTCTCTGAGGGCATTCTGTGTTGGTGGAATTGAGTTGTACAGCCTCTGCTTGCTGGCAAACAGATCTAGTCTTGCTTCGTCCACACCAGTGGCTGCGCTTGATCTGTCGCACATAAGGACAACGAATCTTTCCAGCCTCTGCATGTCAAGATCATGAATCAATGTTGGATGCTGGCTGAGATTGATGAATGTTTCAGTAATATCATCAAATACCTTCCAAGTCTGCCATGCAGATTTCTTCACTTTACCATGGAAGGCAGATGCAATGTCACATCCAGTGAATTTGTGAAAGTAGGGGATCCCTCTAGCTTTCTCAAGCCCAATTGCAGAAACTACCTCATGGACTGGAATCCATCACATATGGGCTCCTTGACCAAAGGCAATCCACATTTCCTGAAGACCTAGTTTCTGGAAGGATAGCAACACAGATATTGCTATGACTAGCACATCTGTGTCATTAGCCTTGATGATTATAGACTTACTCCCATCAGTCCTTGCATCCCTAGCGTGAACAAATAATCGACTGTCAGCTTTTTCATGAAAACATGGGGACAAAGCATCCAGAGACTTCACTGTGTTGCTAATGGCATCCTCTCCTTTTGTGACGATGACTGTACTAGATTGAGTGGCTCACGTTCATTGCCAGGATTTCCTGTGTTTGGATGCTGGAAAATGGACACACTTGTACCATGTAAAGATGTTCCAGCTGCGGTCGCAGTCGGATTATGATCTATGTTGTCAACTGCTTCAGTTGTGAACAAATTCTTTCTCAAGACTTGGGGACAGATTACTCCATCTTCCACTTACTGTGCAACAACTGCTTCTCCTAACTGTGCTGAGATATGATATGCTGAGTCCATTCTCATGGAGCATTCCAGTTATTTGTCTCTTCCTCGTCTTGACAAACACATACAGGCCCATGTAGACTGTAAAATGTGGCTCCCAGTCCTTGAAATGCCTGTGGACATCCGTTCCTTCCTTGCATTTGGTGAAGCAGTTGTACTGTAGAAGTTGTGATGTAGCAAAGTCTGGTTTCGACGCTCCGTGATGGAGTTGGGACTTGATGTCTGCACCATGTTCGATCATGCATACAAACTGAAGCAGTGATGGTGGCACAGCCTGTTCTACGTCTTTGTCATGAAAATAGCTGCTGATATTCGACTTCTGACAGAGCATGTTTTGTCTTATTATCCCAGCGACTTTTGCTAGATGGATTGCTTCACCATAACGGGATGCTTCTGATAGGATTGAACCTACATCAGTTTCAACAGCAACAGAGCTTCTTGTCCTTGGTGATTAGCCTGCAGCTGTGGAATGTGCAAAAGCAGCTGATCCTTGAGTCAAGTAGGATCAACATCAGGCGAGTCAACACCAAGCTGTTCCAGCCTCTGCTTGTAAAGTTTGGTCAAATCAGCAAGCTTGAAAATCGATGGCCTCTCACTGGCATTTTTCATCTCGCAGATATAGGTGACTAGTTCAAAGAAAGTAATTGGATATGCATCCTTCCAGTGTTCCTATGCTTTTTCTTGCTCCCACACCTTAAGGTATGCCCATTCTCGGTTATACAATGCCACCAAACAGCCAAGGTGATATTTCACTTCTTGGGCTACGACATCTCCTGCACTTAGTTTGGCGAGAAGTTTTATATCACTGAGTGTTTTGGCGCATTCATTTATTCTCCTATTCACTTGTATTGTCATTGCTTCTCTAAGCCCCCTCCTTCAGTTTCGCAGAAGAAGCATTCTTTTGTTTTAGTCTCTTGGAGCTTTCATGGAATCTTACTTCTACTGCACTCATATAGTACCTACATGACTTGCTCTTTTTTCAGCTCTGTGTAACTTTGTGTTGTTGAACAGAAGCCTACAACTCTCCTGATATTGTGCCTTATTTTTTCTCAATGTTTCCTCTATCCCAGAACCTTTGTCAAGTCTTGCAGGGTCTAGCTTGATTGGTAGCGCATTGAGTGAGTGAAACAGAGGAATAAGAATATTCTTTACAAGGTTCATATATCCATCATCCCCTCTTCTGGCAGGATTGGCCTGGGGTAGATTTTAGATCTTCTTTCTTAACCTCCTGACATAGGCAACACTTGATCCAGTCTGTTTTCCATGATCGTCCAGTAGAGTTCGCATCCATGATTATGATGATGTTTAGGGTTGAGGGTTTATCCTTTTACCACCCTGTATATTTAATAGTATAATAGGCCTCTTATGTCCTGTAATGTACAATAGGTGCTCTCCTGTATGGGATACAACTAGGTTCTTGCACTGTGCCATATACCTAGTCTGATCGTTCATCCAATGTCATAAGTCCCTTGTGATCTGTACACCATCCAGATAACTAAAACTCTGTTATCCTTGGCTTAGCTCTCCCGCACTGGCATGTCCTGTCCATTCAGGTGCGACTGCCTAAGTGATTTGGGGTTGATTAAGCAGCATTTGGGATACTAGTAGGTTGTTGCAGTATGATGCCAACATAAATTTCCAACTTAACTGACACTGAACCCCATGCTGAGTTTCACAGCAGTGATGTCACCAATGTGCCTTGGTAGTGCCCGACAATCACTCCTTTAATACAGTGCCTTAACCATGTTATAAACTAGAAAATATACATCGACAGGCTTAAAAACATAGGAATCCTCACTTAGATTATGGAATTCGGACAACTACAATTATTTCAAAGCAAAACATCAACTTCGGGTGGTTATTTTGGCGGCCATCTTGAAAAATGGCCGCCATTTTGGATTTTCAATTGGCCAATTGGGCAGATTTGATTAGTATCCCTTGGAAAACAATTGTGCCAAATTTGATGCTTGTATCATCATTTTGCACGATTCTTCTAAAAAATTACTCTTATCTGCCCCACTAAATTGTGTACTTTGTACTTTATCTTATGTGTAGGTTCTTGAGTGGTAGGTGGGCTGGAACCCCATGCTATCTTAACTCTATTTTTGATATCATATTCGGTTACACAGAAGTCTGAATTTGAGTAGCAGTCTAGCAACTTTTCTGTGTTCTCATTTTGCAATTCCTGTTTATCAGATTTGTCCTCAGCACTATTAAGTAGATTTTATTTCTGCTTTTTTTCCCTTTTAGGTTGTGTCAACTAGCTTAGTCTAGCTACCATTCTATCTGAAGCTGTTATTCATCTGGGGTGGGAGAGAATGAGATTCAAGTTCAGCAGTCAGTCAGAAGTCTAGTTTAGTCGGTAAGATATGACCACTCTCTACTAAGGCAAGTAAGAGGAGAAAGGTTCTCCTACCATAGCCAGCATGTGAATGGGTGATGCAATTTCTTCCAGGGGTAGGGAAGGTATGGGCATTTTCTCTCCCTATGTCCCTTCCTCAAACCACCTTCAGTTCTTGGAAAAGCTTAGTTACAATCAATAGCCCAGCTATAGCTCCACTGATTACCTACAATATAGTTCTGAAAACCATGCACAGCCTATATTTGACTTCCTGTAGGTCAGACTACGGTCATAGTGAATAAGCGGACCGCCGATTTTCAAGGGGGAAAAATATTCGTGGACATTCGATTTTCAATGGGAAAAGGTACACTTATGAATCAACATTGATTATTGGATTTTGGGAACGTAATCCGTGCAATATAGAAAGTGTATTAGTAGGTATAGTTAGCTCTGTTTGGGAACACACCACTACAATTCTAAAGTGTTTGTATGCACTCTCAGGTAGTTCAGGCTAACAAAGTGAAAGCTGTGGTTCACGATATTGTGTGCGAAATAATGTTTCCAGATGGTGCTGTACGACTTCCAGCAATCAGATAAGATGGTGGTTTCTGGAAATATGTTATTCAGCAACAGTGGGAGCAGAGTTTCGGCAGAACGGTCAGGAACCACATTGAAAAAGGTCTCGCATGTCTGCTGGTCAATACCACCAAACACCCATGATCCGTCCACCTTACAGCTACGGTTGTACTTCCGTTTCCCAAATTTACTTTTGTCGATCTCAACAACATGACCAGGAACACCGATTTCCTTATTATCAGCCATTAGGATCTGGCAACAAATGTCTCTACAGAAATTATACCAGTCAACCATTGTGTGCGACGATAGTGGCATAACAAATTCCCTTACAACTTACTGTGGGATTTTCTTTGTTAAACAAAAGATCAATATAATGATGGTGTCCAGGAACAATCTCCACTTCTCAAAGAATGATCTGTGCTAGACTAATACCTTCCTTGAGCACTGGCGATTCCCACAGCGCTACATGTAGATGGGTTGGCCTGCGGCCTTGTTGGTTCAATCTTCAAGGAATCGTCTATTTCCGATCTTGCACACAGTACAAAGACCGGAATAATCCCCCAGCAACCCCTCCCTGTACAGCCACTTGTTGAACTCTCTGAATTATGGAGAAATTCGGAAACGATGTCATTATACAGGTCTGCATAGTTATCAAAATCATCCACGGTCACTGTTTTAGGGAACAAAATCGGGTGTATACTTCCCATGATGGTGCTTAACAACGGAGAGAGACTTCCTTCACATGAGGCGGTAGTGTGTGAATCATATTCATCATAAGGGTTTTTAGTGGTCGTCTGAAAATTAATCCATGTCCCCTGGGATTGACCTGGGTCAGTCTCACGTACAATTGGTGTTAAGATGAACTTGATACTTAGAAAAAGTTACGTTCCAATGAAAAAATTGTCACCTGGTAAATTGGCGCAATATGATGAGGTAAGTGACTTCGGGTAGATTTCGCCATACTGAACAACTTTTATTCAATGCAAGTTGTCATTTGGAGTCGTATTTTAGGAGCTGTAACTGCTTACCGTGGATACACAAACTACCCCAGGGCTTTGAATCGAATCTTAGATTGATTTTTCATTAAGAATACGTTGGTGATAAGTTATGTGATAATCTACCCTTTCTTAAAGTGGATGTAAATCTTTGAACAGAACCTTAACAATTACATAGAGGAATAGATTTTAATTTTGGAAATGGATGTGTCTGTTGAAGAAACAAAGGTCATCAAGGTTTAAATTCACTGAGGTATCAGCTAGTGAGGGGCTATCTGATGGTGACAGTTTCATGGTTTAAATGAAAAAAGCAGACGGACCAAGCATGGACATCAAAACTCAAATTGCAATTTTTAGCCTTAATTTAGGACCAACACCCCATAGAGAATGTGATATACCTAGTTCCCATTTTGTCTATAGGTAATTAAAGATAAAGAACCTTGGCGAATGGACTTTCTCTTCTCACAACACTGCGTATTTGGTAGGTCAATTGTTCACATATGACCTTAAGATTGGTATAGGCACCAATATCAGAATGGCTTTTTAAATGGATATAATCAATGTAGCTGACAAGGATATCCAAACGAACAGTCAGACATTTTGATGACTGTTGCAGCTCCAACAACATCAATAATTATTTTTAAGAGTAATGTTTGTTAAAACAACAATAATAAGTAAACCAGTACTGTAAAATGCATTATTTGTAAAATCAACCGATACAGATTGCCTTAAAATTAACCAAAAGTCAAACTCGAATCCTTCCCAATTACCTTAGCACTTCCATTAATACCCTTATTCAGGAACGGCGTAGCTCAAGATAAGCATAACTTCAATTACAATCACAGTAAATGACAGACTCGATGCTACTCTTTTAAAATAAGCATTAGATAGTAGATGACACCTTTTCTCCAGACAGGGAATTTTTTCCTCTCTGATGCTCTAACAAGAATCGTTGGAGCCCCAGCTACTGAAAAATGTCATATTGTCATTGTACTAGTTTTTTTATCTTTTTTAGTTTCACGTCTCATAAACTTACCATTCTTTTATGAACGCCAACTTTATTTTATATAATTTTGCTCTAATGTGAACAAAAATATTGATGAGTGTGTATCTGGAAAAGGTATTTTAAAGTTTCACCTATAAAGTATAGTAGTGTCTCACGGCCAAATCGTTTCTGTAATGGGCATTTTTTAAGCCCATATTTCCCAAAGTTACTGTCCATGCCTGGATGCAAATTTCCAAGATGTATGCTAGTATTGCATCAGCCCCGGTTTTATTTGCCATACCCCTAGGTTAGGTTAGGTTAGGTTAAGTTAGTTTAACATTGGTTCAATTGATTTGAGTGTGGGAAACATAAAGAGATTATTTTCAAAATAATTTTTTGGGTTAGTTTTTAAGATATGGGGTCCCGCTTTTTTCAAGGAAGGTATCAGCACTCGGTTATAGTTCGTGAATATGCAGCCACGATCTTTTTCTGCCTGTTTGTCTCTTGTACGGGAAGAAATATTGATTATATAACACTTGCTTTCATAGAAAAGAAATGACCAGTATTATCTGAGGGCACACTGAGATAATTTGCCTGTTTAAAATGAAGGTGTATATAGAATTATTTATTTCTAATTGGCATATATGTCACTTGCAGTTGTTGATCTCTTTTAAGTTGACTTCATTGTATATTATTCAACAAATGATTCTTGCAAGAGTTACGTCGTCTGCATTCCGTACATATTTGTTTTCAAGGTAAAAAATCATATTTACAGCCAAGGGAGTTCCAGCCTCACTAAGATCATCATCGACATCTGTTTTTCAAATATCATTTGGAGCATGAAATCTTGCAATGAAAGCTGTGAGAATGGATCAGTATGACAACAAAGATACACTTTTGGAAGAAACTTGCGACTTTCACCCCTTTTGCATTATTTTTAATCACCTCTTCTTACAGTTAGAAAACTGTGACACTTCCTGCTCCGAACTCGCGTTTTTCTGGTCTTAATTAGATTCCTTCCAGCCAAAAATTAAACCTTCTTTTAAACACTGTGGTTGACATTTGTTGCCCAGTAAATAACTTAGTGGGAAGTTGTGCACGAGATCATTTCCCAAGGAAGACATGCTATCGAGTGTGAATGAATTATTTCAAATGAACTTGGAGAGTAGCTTTCCATCAGACACAAAAATGTATTTTCTGAGAGCAACTCGAACTAATGAATACTAATGAACACCCTTCCCAGTGCAGTCGTGTTTTCCCCCCGAGTTCCACTGTCAACATCCGCTTTAAGCGGTAATAAACTGATTCTCGGTCAAAATATTTGACCAACCTAATTACTGTTGTCACGAAGCATAAAAGATCCCGACACTAAACGAGATGGAGTTGAGTTTTATCATTTAAAAGTAATGAGATGTCGAGAGACATAAACAGCAAGAACAGGAAATGAGCAGAGCCAACCTTGCATCTAAAGTTCACTGCAATATCCAGCATTCGTTAGAAGACGACTGCATGAGTTTAATTGAGAATTTAGTTACAACGTGTAAGAAAATTAATTTAATTTTTTACCCGTCACTTTGTGATGACATTCTTTTTTTATCTTTTATTTCTATTTCCTTGTTCATAAACACGTAAGTTAATGCATACCAGACAGCTAAAAGTTTGCTACAAATAGAAACCATATATCATTTAAGTCCAGCAAATATTTACTAAGGTTAAATGAATTATTTTCCACCTCAGATCTGTTAATCATGTTGCAAAGGTGAAATTACACTTTATGGATGTGACTATTGCAACACGTTTTGAATCTAAGTTGGTAATATTGCACTAATATATATGCCGTGCTGCAAAGTGGGTTATACAAATAAGGAGTTCAGCTTTAGTTGACACGTACTCGTCTAATTAATATATGTTTTACCAAAGATGAAATAGACCCAACGTCGCCATGGCATCAGTGTTTTAGCAGTTACCGATATGTAGGATAATATACGTACTCACACGCACACGCACACACACACACACGCACACACTCACACACACACACACACACATATATATATGTATATATATATATTATATATATAGTCAGGTTTAGGCTCCAAGGCAATATATATATATATATAATATATATATATATATATATATAGATATATATATTATATATCCTATATAAATAAAATATATATATATATATATATATATATATATATATATATATATATATATATATATATATCAGTAAGGACTCCAAGGCCAAAACCCAGAACAGCATTTTGTACAATTGTACAACTTTATAAGGGCATGTTTCACAATAATGCAGCAAAATTATGTAAAAAATTGGTAAGAGTACGTTAAAAAATGGCAAATATTAAAATAAAATCTTTAAAAAATGGCCAACTGAAACATTTGAGCAAATAAAATAAAATAAAGCATAATGCAAATTCAAGTTACAAGAACGGATGGTACAAAGGAACATTAAATACACCAAGTCAATATGCACACTAGCAGGATGCAGACTAAAAAGACAAAATTAAGGTTACAGCCACATTTCTAGCCAAAGAAGGCTCTATCTTGACAGAATATAAAATTTCTAAAATGTCGAGGTCTGTAGCAAACTGAGGAGAGGTTAAAACAGAAAAATCATCAATATGTAAAGGGTGACCAGTCCCCTCGTTTTGTTCTCTAATTGCACTGTGACTGGGTCTTGAAAGATTATTGCCTGTGCGAAATGACCTACCAAGGTGTTCAAACCATCTCATCCAAGCCGATCTGGTAGGTTTTCCAACGTAAGCATCACAACCACTGCACTGCCATTTATAGATCAGATTGGACTGAAGGCTAGTTGATATAGGGTCTTTAATTTTAAAGAAATTTCCTAATTTATTTTGTAAAGTGAAATATATTTTGATATCCAGCTGAGGGTAACCAATGGATAAAATAGAAATCAATTGCCTTTTTAGATCGTAACTATGAGTTCCAGTAAAAGTTAAATGTAGTAAATAACAGGTTTCTTTGCGTTAGATAACTTTGAAAATTGTTTACCAGTATATGTATTCACGTAATTCAACGAATAGCCAAAGTTTTTTTAAGAGTGACCTTAGATTCCAATTCTTTATGCAAATTCAAATAGCTAGAACAAATTTCATATGCTCTGGTAACTAGCGTAAATATTAAATTCATCTTATATTTAAAAGTAGGTTTTCTTAAGACTGAAGTGTGAAATTTATCATTAAGATTTTTTACCTGAATATCTAGAAAAGCAAGCGTATGATTATCTTCGACTTCAGAAGTAAATTCTATTTAATATGCTTACTATTAAGGTACTCTAAAAAACGAGGAATCTGGTCACGACTCTTGAAAACTAAGAATGTATCATCAACATCCCTCCTGTACAATAAAGGCTTAAAATCTAAGGGGCAATCGTCTAACCATTTCTTCTCCATAAAACACATAAAAGCATTAGCCAAAGATGGTCCTATACTGAATCCCATGCTTACATCGTCAGTTTGCTTATATGACAAATTGTTAAACAAAAAATAACACTCTTTGGTAGCTAGGACTAAAAGTTCCTGTTAAACCCATTGACAGTATTATTATTATTATTTAAACAGCTCATTTAGGCAAGTGTTAATCGTCTCATCCAGTGGAATTTGAGTGAAAAGAGACATCACATCAAATGATGCCATAACACAATTATCAAAATTACAGTTTCTTAGGCAGCTGATAAAATGAAAGGAGTCATTTAAGGTATACTCATTTGTAATTAACGGCGAAAGGATGGGAACAAGAAACTTCGCGGTATTATAGTTGGCAGTTCCAATAGCTGATAAAATAGGTCTCAATGGGTAATCTTCCTTGTGGACCTTGGGGACCCCGAACAGACGTCCTTTGTCTAGACCCAGACGTTTGTAAGCCATGATAAACCTCTTTCGAGAAACAGCCAGATTTATATAGTTCCTCTAATATTCTATTGACTTTATCTTCTAAATGCACAATACATTTGAAAGGGTCTTTCTTAATTACGTAGAACTTGGTTTGATCATTACGGATGTCCATCATCTTATCAACATACGCAGTTTTATTCAGCAAGACTACGCCATTGCCCTTTTCCGGTTTTGTAATCACAATTGATGTGTCTTTAGCTAAACTTTGTTAGATATTAAACTCGTCAGTACTAAATAAATACCTGGTCTCTGGCTTATAACTGTAAAAGGACGAAAATGCAAGGTGTTTAAGTGTTGATCAGAAATAGTAATCATAAGAGTAGCCTTTGGGGTTGTTGGTATAAAAATTGTTTGTAAAACAAACGTTCCCAATTAAAAAAAATGTGAGTCAAAACGTAACTTTTTAGACGTAAAAGCAAAATTAAGATAGCGTGATGAAACCTTTTTATCTTTATCAGCCAATACACGAGAGGGATAATTAAAAATGACATGATCAGGAGACATGGACGAGTCGAAATAACCTAACTTTTTCAGTTTTAAGGTATGCACTTGAGAAACGTTTTCAATGCTATTGGTATTGACCCTTTTTATACAATTAAATAAATGAATTAAATTTAGATGAAAAACTGAATTTTTCAAAACATTAGTCACTTGGTTTAGTTTAAAAGCAGTATGATGCAAAAGTCGCCGCTTACTGCGAATTCCTCTTGCAGTAGTTTCTTCTGGTAATCCCAATAATGTTGGGCTCTATGTAGGATTTTGTTGTATAACTTGAAATGAAGAAATTTTGGAAGTAGGCCGTTCCTCTCAGAAGTCTCCAGGAAATGCAAGTCACTGCAGACTTTTCTCATTTTATAATCTGTCCTTTGCACCAACCTAAATTGTTGAAGAACTGTAGGTCATTTCGTACAGGCAATTATCTTTCAAAACCTAGTTACAGAGCAATTAGAGAACGCAGCGATGAGACTGGTCGGTCACCCTTTACATATTGATGATTTTTATGTTTTAAACTCTGCTCAGTTTGCTACAGACTTCAACATTTTAGAAGTCTTAAATTCTGTTAAGATAAAGCCTTCTTTGGCTAGAAATGTGGCCGTAACCTCACTTTTGTGCTTTTAGTCTGCATCCTGCTGGTGTGTATGTTGACTTAGTGTATTAATGTTTCTTTGTACCATCCGTTCTTGTAACTTAAATTTGCATTATGCTTTATTTTATTTCATTTACTCAAATGTTTCAGTTAGACATTTAAATTTTTTTTTTCATTTTTTTACATGTGATTTTGCTGCATTATTGTGAATTTGATTACAAGAATTATAATGTCACTCATTTTAATTTTGTAACTTGATAACGAGTGTTAGTACTCCTCGAAACATGTCCCAATAAAGTTGTACAAAAAGCTGTTCCGGGTTTTGGCTTTGGTGTCCTTACTGATATGTAGATGGCGCTTCCCTGCTGGTGTTTCAATTGATATATATATATATATATATATATATATATATATATATGTATATATATGTGATATATATATATTCATATATATGCATATATATATATATATTATATATATATATATATATAGAGTATATACATATGTATATATGTATATATGTAAAATAATATATATATATATATATATATATATATATAAATATATAATATAATATTATACTATGATATATGTATAAATATATATTATATATAGATATAATATATAATATAATATATAATATAATCTATATATATATATATATAATATATTATATATATATTATTATAATATATATATATATTATTATTATAGATATAATATATATATATATAAGATATATATGTATACCACACACAACACACATACACACACACACACACACACACACACACACACACATATATATATATATATAATATATATATATATATATATATATATATTGATCTGCTAGATTTATTTATTTTATAAGTTAGATTTGAATACTCTAAAAGGTCGATCCGTGTCATCAGTATTAAAATTCCTTTAATATCTTTTTATTTGATTTTATTTAGTTGTTTATTTTTTTGGAGGAGGGACAGTTCCAGGTACAAGAAGTTTGAATCGCACACTATGGTTATTTTCAAACCTACATCACAACATAGCTTGACTCACGTGTTGGTGAGCAGCCTGAATTTTCTGAAAGTAATTGATAAAAAAAAAAGCTCTTTACTATTTGTTTGGATGTTTTAACATAATCGATGGGTATTTCAGTTTCATCTTTATCAGCTGATGAAATAAAAGAAAATATTCCATTGGAATGAAAGTTTGTGTGGGTTTATGCAATAATTTACAAGTACCGGGCGGTCTGTGGTTGTGGCAAAGCCACAAAACTTACCCGTGTTTTATGACTGCCCGTACAGCAGTCTGTGGCCAAATTGCATCTTTACATTCATATATTGAAGGTATTTGGATCAGTAGAGAGAGAGAGAGAGAGAGAGAGAGAGAGAGAGAGACGAGAGAGAGAGAGGAGAGAGAGAGAGAGAGAGGGCTGAAAAGAATTAAGAGCGTCAGATAAAGGGTGCTTCTGTTTCTGTGTTATAGCATAATATAATGAGTATTTTTTTGAGGAATCATACCTAAGAAACACTACAGCTGATGAAAACAATGCATAAAATCATTGGTCCAAATTGATCAGAACTAACACAAATAAAATGCAGTTCCTTTGGAGAACTTAATGAGTACATTCATATTTATAATTAAGATAAGAGTGAAGTGAGCAATATATTACTGACTGAATAACTTATTCAATAAAGTAAAAAAGATTTTTTTTTTTAGGTTCAGTTTTGTATTTGTATGTATAGATGATAAATGATGCTGCTTTAGATTATGAAAAAAGTAAGGAATGAGATATTTAGGCTTAGATGGTCGTGAACGTTTTAGTTTATTCATACAGAAGAGGTTACCAGTCACTTAAGTGAATTTGGTTTAATTTTTATATTTATTGTTTGCTGGAAAAAAAAAATATAGACATAAAAAAATGTGCCATGGTAGAAATCGCATTTCATCATAAAGGGACAGAGCATAAATAATACTTTCGAATTCACTTTATTTGTCTAATTTTACTGAAGTCTGTTTAAAGTTTTTCAATCTTTTTGTTTATAACTGTGATCATGGTAATAATGACAGTCTTTCAATTTGATGACTGGGCTATTTTCGTGGCCTTTGTCACTCGAAGATAATGATATTGTCATTTTTGCGATTGCAATATATAATACGTAGACTCCTTTCCTGTTTCCTAAGCATTTTTCGTCTGGTCAGGCGCTTCCTGTTTTTGATTAAAATTCTAGGGCACAAAAACTTTAAGGTGACGAATTATTTCAACTGGTTTGCTTTCATATTTTTTTAAAGTTAACAGCTTGCATTTTCACGACATTATGCCACTCACGAAAATATAAAAAAAATAGTGGTGATACTGCATGCATTCCCGTCGGAAGGACTCCCGTTTCCAGTGGGAACTGTTTCCTTGAGGTTACAGGAATTTATAAGGAAACTTTGATATACAGAAAACTTTAATCACACATTTTTTGTCGTAGTACGGTTCCATTCTATCAACATTAAACATCCAACATAAGACTTTTAGAAGCATTGTACTTTTTTCTGCTTTAAGTTTCGTTCTATCTTGTGCAGTGCAAATATTTAAGAAAACTAATCCTAATGTCATTATATCATTATAATTATTACCAACAGCTATCGCTACTTGAGGGCATTTCCTAACAAAGATTTGGAATTTGATCTCAATTATAAATGGCAATGTGTTTGATAGTACACCTTACATGATAGTTTGACATCACCAAAGCGAAAATATTGTAGCCCTCACAGTCACCTACAGGAGTGTTGCACCGACATAAACACATATTGATTAGTAATCTAATTAGTGCGATTAGAATGTGATAAAATCTCCATTGAACGATTGGAAGAATTAAGAACTTTCGATAGTTCCAATGCTAACGTTGTATAATAACTCTCTCTCTCTCTCTCTCTCTCTCTCTCTCTCTCTCTCTCTCTCTCTCTCTGTATGTGTGTGTGTTAATTAGTTCTGAATTGATCAAGGACGATCATTTTTATTTTGGAAACAAGCACTACAATTAGAATTTTAATGACCACTGAACGTTTCAGTAAATGTTTCAAATAAACTATCAGTGCCATTGTAATTTTTGTTTCATTTCTTTCTATGATAATTCTCTCTCTCTCTCTCTCTCTCTCTCTCTCTCTCTCTCTCTCTCTCTCTCTCTCTTCTGTTGGGTAAGACCACTTCCAAATCACCCCTTCTTATAAAAGTACGCATGTCAGTGTTTGTGTATACACATCAGGTCGATCGATCGATTGCATGCGAGAGCATTTTGTCCTCAAAGTTTTACCTGGAACATAGACACGTTAATGTGGAGAGTTCCTCTCATGATTTTGGCGAACTGGTACTCTCTTTATCATATGCAAAATTTCCAGGAAACATCTGAAAGAGAGGCATTTATAGTACTTTTGTCTGCTTACTGCCTGAAAGCAAATTCTTTTCATCTGCACCCACAATGCGTAGACAAAAAAGAAAGACTATTTTGAGCTTTATCAGGACTTTTTAAAGGCCAAAGTAACAAAGCTGCATTGAAGCAGAAGATTTATGTCCCCCAGGTATGAATAAATTAGCTCACGACTTTGCTTCATACCATTGTTAGTGTTCCAGTTATTGCATAGATTCATTATATTTTGACCGAACACCAGGTTTTTGAAACTTAGGGACAGTGACTCTTTCTTCCGTTTATACATAATAGTTTCCCTTTTCGTTACTTTCTTTAAATTTAGGCTCTAAAGAGTCCTGCAAATATTCTACAGTAATAGAAAAGAACTGTCGTGTGTCCTTTTGCTTCCATTATTATCTTTTTGTCATAGACATGGGTAGAAATCATATCTTAGCTTCTTTGTAACATCTGGTACTACTCCCTGTTCTCACGTGAACAAGAAAATACCTTTTTACGGAAAAGAGACAAAATACAAAATAAACAACACTTCCTAACACTACAACAATCTCATATCTTATCCTGAGAAGAAACTTATGAAGGATGAAAAGATCCGTATGTGGAACTCTATCACTCTAGCAAACACAGAAGAAGGGGAATAAAGTTTTATCTTTTTTGTTTTGTTCTTTGGGTCCTGGGAATCTCCCAACTCTGGCAGAAAAATGAGAAAACCTTCTAATGGCAACCGCTTTCTCTTTCCTTTTTACCTACTGTTAAGCTGATTTTTTTTTTTTTTTTTGATAAGCGGCCTCTTTTCATCCGCAACAAATAATGTCGAAGGAATCATTGCTTTGCTTATTGTTCTTGTGTCTTCATGCATGGTCGATTATGTTGATTCTCTCTTTTTTGATCTGGGTGCTTTCTTCATTAAATCTTTCAGACGTCTTCCAATTCTTTAAATTGCTTGTGAAGGCACTGAGTAATTTGACTTTCAGCAGATGACATGCTCTTAAAGCTGTGTTTACTTAAATTCAACGTATTCAGTTTTTTTATGATAATATTCATTCTTAGAAGCTGTCTGAAATGATTAATTATTAATTCTAGGTATGTTGAATATTTTCATGTCCCCATGGAAATGAGATAAGTTTTAATTATTCAGGATCTTAAGTTGATGTAATCAGATAGATTGGAATCAGTGTGTGTTTGTCAGCTTTTTTTTTTCTTTTATTAATACTGAAGTTTATGACTTATAGTTCACCGATTTGGGGCAATGGGGTTAGAATCGAGATCAGTTTGGGTATTTATGACAGTATGATTTCTAGATCAAATACGTTTAAGCGTTCGGAGACACTACACCAGATCAAAATTTAATTTATTTTACCATAACAACAGACATATAATTTTGAAATTGAATTGTATATCTACTTCAGGCATATTAACAGTGGTGGTGACATTTTTCAAATAAATGAAAAATTAGCACTGGATGCAACAATTCTACTTAAATAGTTTGTGGGTAATGCATTTTGCTGTTCAAAAAGACTTCGTGGTTATGACATCAGTTTCTATTCTATGATCTGGTGTAGTGATGGTAAATGTTCTTTAAAATAAAACGACGTTTCAAAGACAATGAAAGTTATTGCATCAAAACTACTGCATACAGGTCCATTGCCACTGCCAATATAATATTTTGTCTCATGTTAGTATATCTCCTAAAGTTCAATTTTCTTTGGATTTTAGTGTTAAAAGTTTTGTATGATAATGTTTTTTGTATATGTAAATTTGCTGTGAAATAGAAAGGAAAAGAGTATTTTTGGAATCTTGAAGTGAAAGGTTTGGTGAGTTTTGCCACTATTATTTGGTTGCACTGGTATTTAGTTTTTAATTTGACTACACTAAATGGTTATCAGTAAATTCTGATTTACAATTTAAGGAGGGAGTCATGTCGAAAGTCTGTGAACTTAAGAGAATGTACATAATTACGGAAATATCTTTGGACTCCTTTGTGCCAAGTCTCCATATATGAGGTATTTACTGACTCATCATCTAAATTTTGCAGACATGACTACCGAAAGGTAAAGGCCAATAGATCATGGTTTATTGCCATCCACGAATTTCTGTGTGCCTTGTTGCAGATATGCACTTACAGTATGGATCATATATTACATGAAAGGCGGTTAAAAAACTGACATCCTGTTTGGTTTCAGTAAATACAATAAGACTATTCTGATAAAGGGTATCTTAAACTAATAAAATATGACTTTAGATTACCAAAGGAACTTTCACCACGGTAATATCTGGATAAAGGGAACATTCACTACAGTAATATCTGGAAAACAGGAACAGTCACCACATTGGTATCTGGATAAAAGGGAAAGTCACCACAGTAATATCTGGATAAAAGGAAGGTAATATATATGGATAAAATGAACAGTCACCACAATAATATCTGGATAAGAGGAACAGTCACCACACTAATATTTGGATAAAAGGGACAGTCGCCACAGTAATATCTGGATAAGAGAAATAGTCATCACAGTAATATCTGAGTAAGAGAAATAGTCACCACAGTAATATCTGGATAAAAAGAACAGTCACAAGTAATAAATGGATAAAATGAACAGTCACCACAGTAATGTCTGGATAAGAAGAACAGTCACCACACTAATATCTGGATAATAGGAACTGTCATCTCAGTAATATCTGGATAAGAGGAACAGTCACCACAATAATATCTGGATAAAAAGAACAGTCACCACAGTAATAATTGGATAAAAGGGACAGTCACGACAATAATATTTGGATAAAAAGAACAGACACCACAGTAATATCTGGATAAAAGGGACAGTCACCACTGTATTATCTGGATAAGAGGAACAGCCACCCCTGTAATATCTGGATAACAGGAACAGTTTCCACATTAATATTCTGGATAAAAGGGATAGTCAGCACAATAATATCCGGATAAAGTAATTAGCACATTCTGGAGAGCATTAAGTGTCAAACAATACATCATATTGGTCCGTCAGATTTCTTTTGAAGTATGGTAAACAACTGTCGGTCTATTTGTACTTATAGTTTTTCGTTTGTAAGTTCACTAGCTGTTGACCTAGAAGTCACTCTGCACAGTGATGCTTTTGCCTCACTTGAGAGAACAGATGTTAGTCTTGCAAGAGCATTAATGAAAGTTTTTTTCGCTTTGAAATACACATCACTTATAACAATTTACAAGGAACTAAATAAGATACCATTGACAGACCTCCTGGACTGTTTTAGTGCATGTAAAAAGCTGGACATTGCAGAGGAAAGTATATGCTCAAAATGGATCCTACATTTATTAATAAGAGCTCACGCGACTTCGCTTCCAAACTTGCTTAAAACTTATTCTAGAAAACTGTCAACAGCTTAGGGCTAACTCAAAATACCTATTTACAATATATCTCCTATTTTGTACTGTATTAGAAACATTACTTACCAGAGTAGCATATACTGATGAGCAGTTTTCATTACCTATAGGATGAGTACCAAGTGACCTTGATATGAACAAAACACTGCTATTTGAAACTGTAGTTCAGTAAATACTGTTATTAATGACTCAATTACGTGTAATGCAAAATTGTCAAAGCAAGCACTGGAGGATGTGAAAAATAATATAAGTGGATTTTAGGGTAATTTGAAATACTTATTCAATTCTTTGGTCCAAATTCAGTAAGCCTATACTTCACTCATCTATCTTCCTGGATTCCCCAGTCCATCCATACAACATTTAGCTTCATCAGTTCCTTGTAAATTTCATTAGTGACCCATTGTCACTGTGATGTCCTGGTTTGCTACACTTATTGGAAAATGTGAGTGAAGTGTTTGTGGCATTTTTTTCTTTGCTATTCCTTGCATATGTGTTATTAATGTCATTGCATGGAACCTCCAAAGAAACGATAAAGTAGCTGTTACCTCTTAACAACAGAGCTAATTTGATGTGACAAATGACCTGAATATCATGAATGTTATGAAAATTCTACTAAGCGTTAGGAAGTAACTATTGTCTATTCCCATGAGGTACTGAGAAGTCTGTTTCAAGAAAAACAATAAAAGTACCAAAAGATAAACCTCTTAAGGATACTATGTACAATTATTTTGTTCAGCAAAGATCAGCCAGGCCATTGTTCATTGTAAAAGGTTTAAGATTGTGTAAAAAAATAAAACACGGGCACCTTCTCGGGATTACTTATAACTAGTTGTGCTTCGGGTAACCTAGGAAATTAGTATATAAAGGGAGAAAAATGTTTGATTGTCATGCAACATACTGAAGACCTTAGGGCTTAAATCCTTTAATCTTGGAATAAATATGAAGCTAAGCTCTCCTAGATCTAAAGCATGGAAGAGTCTGGCTTATCTTGGTTGGGTATCCTTGTTAATAATCTCAAAATCAGGAAGAAACACACCACTCATCTAGAACAAAACCATCCATAATTTCTTGTGCAAATATTAATGGAATTATCATTACAGCTTATAGCAATACCATAGGCCACTGCCTATAATACTTACTCATGAGTTCAAGATCTCTGCCTAAATTAGCATGTTTGCATTGAAAAGGAAGAGGATGAGATAATACTTCATAAAGAATTACACCTTGTCGAATGAAAAATATAAAAACAGCTCCAGAACTCAATCTTACAGAAAAATACACAAATTGTGTCTAGGTTCATTATAACCTTGCTGCCAGTCTCAGGAGAGACGGATGATAAGAATTACAACCAAATCCTCAGACTCCTGACCTGGAAATTATGTTAGAGCCTTATGGTTTAACAACCTTTATTTTAAAAAAAGTCTGAACATTATTTTCTTTAAGAAGTTGCAAGATTGAGTCCTTGTTATGATATCTGTTCAGAAATAGAGTACTGATAAAAAAGGAGATGGCGAAAATATTTGGATAAATGTGGATATCTCCATTTTGGCACCCAGTTCATCATAGTTCCTTCCAGTTTTAGGTTTAGAACCATTCCTTGTCTAAAGGTATGTTTTCAGGTGTTGATTAAGTCCTTCCAAGTGCAAACATATTTTTGTTTATTACAGAGGTTGGCGTTGATTTTCCTGCATATATCTATGTCGGAATTTAAACTCAAGAGAGCATTTTCTCAGAACGACTTGAACTAATGAATGCTAATGAACGCTTGTCTCGGCCGAATCCCGTTCTTCTCCCCGAGTGCCACTGTCAACGTCCGCTTTAAACGGTAATAAACTGATTCTCGGTCAAAATATTTGACCAACCTAATTACTGTTGTCACGAAGCAGAAAAGATCTCCACACTAAATGAGATGGGGTTGAGTTTTATCATTTGAAATGAATGAGATGTCGAGAGAACATAAACAGCAAGGACAGGAAATGAGCAGAGCCAAC
>NC_061110.1:73192850-73220350 GCF_015104395.2 Macrobrachium nipponense | reverse complement strand
ACTTCTTGAATATCATTGGATATTCTATTCATATTACCCTTAATAATTTTCTTCTTAATTATCAGGGAATGCGATCTTGCTCAAGTTACTTTTTTTTTTTCTTAGAATTGAAGTTTCTTTCATAAAATGCCACTTGGGTGCCTGACTCACTCTGTAATTGACATACATGCTTTGGGGGTAATTTTTCTAACTTACTGGTGTGAAAGTTGACTACACTGCCTGTTTTGATATGAGATAACAAATTCTGAATAAAATGTTGGCACTATTTTCCACATGAAATAGCCATGTCCTGCATTATACATCTGTTTGATTCACTCTGATCCTTGAAGAATTGTTCTTAATGAGTTGATTGATTTAATTCACTTTCTAACATTTGCTTCTGTATTATTTCTGGGTTCTAGTCCTCAATTTTATTTACACTGTATAGGGGAGTTACTTTCCACATGGGAAGTAAAATGGGAATATATTTTAGATATTTGTAAAACCTTTCCTGGATCTGCAAATGTAATAAGGCATTCCGTCTGATGAAATTCAGACCTCAGAAAATTTTATCGTAAAATTGTTCAACCATCAATTAGTTATCAGTTCTTCGTTACACTTTTACTTTCCTTAAATATGATTAACTATCATGCTGATTAGATATTACAAACCTTATCTTTTAAACGAACAGAAGGTAAGAAAAACAATATTATTTACAGAATGTTCAGAAAAGTGAATAGAAAATATGTTCATAATTTCTTATTTTTCCTTTCGGTTTTGGCGTACTAAGTACTAACGGCTATGTTATTTCTCTCTGAATCACACAAATTCTTAATAAAACTAAAGAAATTATGTGCGTACAGAGCATATGCCTGTTAAGCTAAAGAAAACTGACTGTGCTTGCGTATTACGTGAATAACTCGATTTAAAGAAAACGTTTACACAAATCTCTCGGTGCGTGTGTTTACGCATGCGTGCTATAACGCCATGATGGAATTGCATCCTCTGCCTGCGTTAAGATGAGTATACGTTATGAAACGGGTCTCAAAGAGCAGCTGATTAATCAGGAGAAAACAAACAAACACACAGGCAAAAAGGGAGCGCAATCTGATGCTCTCCTTGAAGTGTGCAAACACCATCATCTCTCGTCCATTCGAGCTTATGCAGAGTCAACTTTGGTTTCGCCAGCCCGCTAAGTATTAATTAGGTTGATGAAATTTACTTTGCCAAAATGATTTGCTGAAGTCTATTGTTATTTTTTGACAGATTTTTTTCTTTTAAAAGGAAAGAGCAGGAGAGGTGAAGGAGGGCGTAGGTCTCAGGATATTTTAAGACTTGGGCATAAATCTCTTCAGGTTTATTGCGAAAATACATAATGAGAAAAATTAAAATCATGAGAAAATTATTACTGGTTTTATACTGAACATACATTAAGATATGAAGTTATTCATTTATATTGGTAAGTGTGTAAGTATAAATGTGTGTATCGATATATATATATATACATATATATATATATATATATATATTTATATAATATATATATATATAATATATATATGTATATATAATAATATATATATATAATATATATATATATATATATATATATATATATATATATATATAATATATATATATATATTATATATATATATATATATATATATATGTCGTTTGCCGAATAGCACGTGAAGATTTCTCGATTTTTCTGTAAAGTTATGTTATATTAGAAGCTTCTAGAAGGATTGCACCATCTTTCTCAAGCCCAAAACGTTTTGTGCGAAATTCACTGTCAGTACAAAAGGAAAGAGCATTCATTACAGACTTTGAATCCCTAGTATTTAGATCTCTCTCTCTCTCTCTCTCTCTCTCTCTCTCTCCCTTGCCATACTTAATATTAACGTAAAGATTTTATACATAATGAATGGTCACTCATAAATTTTAGATTTGGTCTTTCTTAGAGCTTAGTATTATTTAGTGTTTTTTGTGGAATCTGAACAAACATTGTACAAGAGTGTAACGGCGCCTTCTCTTTCGTGAAATATTTTGTGTAGTGAAAATTTTTTAACAAGCTGCAGCAGAAAGAAAATTGGTACCAAGGTAATGTTATTGAAAATTTATTAGTTGCAACTACATAATAGTTACAGAGGTTTTATGAATCAAGTTTAAATTTTTACACATTGCAAATTTTTGTGTTTTGTGTTTGTTTCATTTGAAGTGATTTTTTGTACATTTATCCATTTTTCTTATTGAGGTGATTTTTATTTTTGTGCATTTATCCATGTTCTTATTTAAGTTTGTCTTTTTATTTTATATTCTGTGTGATTAGTGCTTTTTACAATTTTTGTATTTTCCACATTTTTCTGTGTTTTCATTTGCATTCACAATTTGATTGACTTAATTGTTTTCATTAATTAATTAATTGAATCTAACACTTGTGAATTAATTTGCATTTACTTAGAATTCTTTTCAAGTTTTAGTGTTGTTTAGCACTTGTGAATTAATTTTCCAAATTTTAATTATTTCCGAACACTTTTAAATTTCGGTTTAATTAATTTTCTTGAATTTTGTGATATATTAATTTTGATTCAATTTTACTTGATTAATTCAAGAATTATTTAAACTTTACTTTGTTTTCAAGTAACAATAATTTTCCCTGATATTGTGAATTTCACTTATAAATTTGAGTTTGATAATAAATTTTTCTATTTAAAATTTTTATAATTGTTTTCTTTTCTACCAGTATGTTTGATTAGGCTTAGGTAGAAACATAGATTGGTAATTGAGCTGTTTTCCTTCAATTTACTTGAAGTGAGTTAGAACCAGGGAAGTACTTAGACTTCTAAAATCAGTGAAATACTTAGACTTTTAAAGTTGTTGATTGTGTGATGCCCTTTAATTAATTTAATTGCATATGAGATTACCTCACCCCTGTTTTAATGAACTTAGTTTGATTTTCTGCAATACTGATAAGTTGTTTAGGGGATCACTGTTGCCTTTAGAGTATTCAGTCGTTTATTACCTGTTATGAAGGTTCGGGTGTCTGGCTGTTGTGAGGTGCTCATTTAATGATTGGTAAGTGTAGTAACCAGTTACTTAGCACTTTTTCACAATATATGTATATAGATATATATATATATATATTTATATATATATATATATATATAAATATGGACATTAACCCGTTTTCTCAAATCAGGGGTGGCCCCAGACGAATAATTTCTGAAATGGATCGTCAGCAGTTCGTTGATCCTCCTACATGCACTGTTCCAATGGCATTCAATTCTGTCTACATACTTCTGTTACACCATCTGTCTAGCTCTTTATGGGACTTCCTGTATTCCCTATGAAGAATTTGAATTTTGCTAACTTATCACCTAGCTAATGTCGCCCTTTCTCCTCTCATGAACACTTTGATCCATCCTAAAAAATTGGTTAATTGTTTTACCATTTGCTTTACATAGCTCCTCATTTCTCACCTTTCCAATTCGTTTTGCGCCTCATTTTACTACTTAAACACTTCACCTGCGCAACCAAAGCCTTGTCTCTCTCACTTGTTAGCCGAATCGATAACGTCCCTAACGTCCTGATTTCTTCACTGTCCGCTGGGCGGTGGTTCGAACCCACTAGAGGACGAAATTATTATCCACTAAAAAATTCCCTTACGGTTTACATATATGAAAATATATTAATTCCGAGGTAGCGTGAAGTAGATATTTAAGGATATTTGTAGCTCGAATAGTTTATGTGAATCACGGTGATGTGATAATTATTCATAGTCAATATGAACACTTCATTTTCCTAAAGTAGAGATGGCTAAACAGTCCCTTGGTTGTCATAGTCTCAAAGTCTCTTAATGTTTTGCATTGCCTTCCTCTCTACCTTTCATCATCTCTTATATTATCTGTTATATCTGCTCCAAAATATCAGTAATTTTACCGTTTTCATTCTTGCACAGTCTTTTGGTATATCTTGATTTTGCTGAATTGATATCGATATTAATTTCGTTAAAAAAATACTCGTCTGGATTAAATTCAGCTACTATTCGCACAGGCATGCTTCGTATCCTCGGGTAGTTTTTTTTTATATTAAAATGTATTTCTAAAAGTGGCTTGATTACTTAAAACAAATAAGGCCAGTAGATTCAGAAGGAGTTCGTTAGTTTAATTAGTTGACCAGTGTGTTAATCGAGTTCACCGCTGTAATAAAGCGGGCTAATCTGGTTATATTTTTTGGTTAGTCAAATTATACTTTTAGCAATTTCGGCTATTTTCCGTTCCGTAAGTGTGAATAGATTTTCTTATATGACTTATTGTTGAAGACCGATTTTCAGATAATTAAATTTTGGTGACTTGAAACATTAATATCTCTAACTGTTTTAATAGCAAAAGCCATGAAGACCAATATGAGAAGCGGCCCTTTATTATCGTAGTACCTACAGTAGACTTCAAAAATAGCCAGCGTCCTTTCTGCCCTATTTAAAAACAACTAGAATTATCATCAATCACATAACTGTCTTGTGATGTTAATCAAACTCTGAATTTAGTTGATGTACGTTTCTGTTATTTAGGATTCTTGCTTGTCTTTTTCATTCCTGCAGACATCCTGTTCATATATAGGACTCAGTGATGATGTCAAAAATGTTTATACCTTAATGTGATTACTGAAAACAGAAATAGAACTGTTCTGAAGCCGCAGTGCTTGAATAAATTTGTGTAATGGTGCATAACTTTAGTTTTGTTGAGGCCTGCTAACATAATTGAAATTCAGTTTTGATCTGGCCTCTCGGTAAAACTTCGGTGTAACTCATTTGTATTTTACTTTGTATCTAAAATGTATTTTCGGCCTCAGTTGTGCATGAATCTTTTCAAAGAAATTTCCCTTCGTTTCGTTGTACATAAAATCATGTCACTGTCTAAATTATAAAACAATGATACAGATAAGAGAAATGAATCAAAGAATGATTTTGACAAATTTCGTTATTAAAACTACTTCTCTGGAAACCATGGTATTTGTTTTTGAGAACAACTGTAATTTCTGTTGTTATGAGAACTTTACTATTGAAGAAATCAAGATAACCTAAATGCTAATAGAATGATGTCGAAATAATCACCCGTTCACATTTTTATGATGTAGCAAATTGTGATACACAGAATTTTCGAAGAAAATTAGAAAAACCTCATGGAGTTTTGTTAGTGCTGAAGCCCTTATCATCAAGTTGTTTGTCCGTTACCTTATCATAATTTCAAATTTAAATATAGGCATAAGAGTCAGATGATGTAAATTGAACTACGAAATGATAACATCGTGTTTCTGGTGGCAGCCGAGTGGAGACGGCGTTTTGAAATGTAATTAATTCACATCGCAATTAAGATTTTAATTGATAAGACAAACTTTCCCTGTTACGAAGTAATTGAATAAGTCTACCTATATTCGCTGTAACATTCCAAAATATCTTGGATAATTGAAGCACGTAATGAGATCATTTTTAAACAAGTGGATGGATTAATTAGCAGTTGGGCTCGTTCGGGAGGCACGGATCGAGAGATGCCGGTTGTCATTTCTCGGAAGTACAAACAAAAGTTAGCTTTAATGGACGTGGTTTATCAATTACTGGCAGTAAAATCGAATCAGATAATCTGCCCAATTAGTTATCTGGTTATTTATTTTTTCCGTTACTTGGTGAGTAATTCCTCGTTGAACTCGATTAATAAGGGATAATATTATTCTTCATTGTTTTCTTATCTGCAGTGGAATAAGGCCTACTAATTAGGTTCCTCTCCATCCTCCGCTGCTGCGTACCAAACGCTGGGACGGTATTCAGTATGAGGTTCTATCATTGGACAAATTTGTTACGATGATTTTTTTCGTTATCATTATCTTAACTCCTCATAATTTCATGTGAATAAAGGAATACTGCTAGTGCATTTATTCTAGAATAGAATAAATAGAGAGCTTTTGGAAGCTGGCTTCGCTCTTATCGTCAGTGTCATATATATATATATATATATATATATATATAATATATATATATATATATATATATATATATATATATGTTTGTGTGTGCGTGTGTCAATCAGTTGGTCAGTTACGGTTTTTCTTGAGTGTAAGTTATTGCCAAGTTATATTGAAATGGCAATTAGATATATCATCATGGTTTTCCTTGAGAATAAGTTATTACCACGCAATACTGCATTGGATATTAGATATAATCAATCACGGTTTCCGTTGAGTATAAGTTGTTACCAAATTATATTGAATTGAATATCAGACAATATTTGCGGTTTAATATTTATAAACATTATAAAGACCACGTCGGTATAAACGAGAAAAAACTCATAATTAGCCAAGTGCTACAAACTTACCGATCAGCTGTCATGGAAGAGATGGGTTGATATCGATACTAAGTACATCAGAGTCGACATCAATTATATATATTATATATATATATATATATATATATATATATATATATATATATATATATATATCTTGACGGCCATATGCTTAAAGTCACTGTCAGGTAACTCTTTGAATCTTGCCAGACACGAAGCTCCTCTCAGTTTTAATTTCCTCTGGATGCAGGTTATTACAAGTTGTATTGAACTGCATATTAAAGGGTATTTGTGACTTAACATTTGCAGATGTGTGTAAGTGCTAAAGATTCATAATAACAGTGTGTTACAAACAATATATATATATATATATATATATATATATATATATACTATATATATATATATATATATATATATATATATATATATATATATATATAATTTGTAGACATTTTTAAGTTGCAAAGAGAATAAGGAGAGAGAGAAGGAGAGGATCAGCAAATTACATTTTAATGAGACTCCTAAATATTCAAATGAAAAGTGGAAGAAGTTAGCGACACATTTCCGGCTGCAGACGAACAAGAAAGAGCTCGAGAGAGAGAGAGAGAGAGAGAGAGAGAGAGAGAGAGAGAGAGAGAGAGAGAGAGAGAGTCTGGAAAGAGAATCATATGCTTCTCTTTTTTGCTTGGCTGCAGATGACATAAAAAGGATCATTGTAATTATGAGAGAGACTTCTTTTTAGGATTTAGACTTCAGAGAGTATTAGCCATTTTCCAAGACAAAACAAATTCTTTTCCAACCGCTCTTGGAACTGTATAGACATTTTTAGGGAAGTTCAGCCAAGCTGAAAATGAAAATGTTTTTTTTTTTTTTTTGGAAAATAGTTACCTCTACTAACTTTCTTTGTACGTAATTGTCAATAGAGTATTTCATGCGATTTCTATATTTAGAGAATTAGTTTTAAAGTATATTATCCAGAAGAATTATGACAAAATTATCTTAAGAAACTTTTAAGATAGTTATATAATTTTTTGTAATTTAGAAATTAAATCTTTAGTAGTTTTCTGGTATTATTATTATTATTATTATTATTATTATATTATTATTATTATTATTATTATTATTATTATTATTATTATTGTTTGGTCTACCACATACCTCCAGTTCGACTGGGTAGTGTTTATAGTCTGGGGTTACGGGTTGCATCCTGCCTCCTAAGGAGTCCATCACTTTTCTTACTATGTGTGCTGTTTCTAGGAGCACTCTCTTCTGCATGAGCCCTGGAGCTAATTCAGCCTCTAGTTTTTCCAGATTCCTTTTCAGGGATCTTGGGATCGTGCCCAGTGTTCCTATGGTTATGAGTATAATTTCCACTGGTATATCCCATATCCTTCTTATTTCTATTTTCAGGTCTTCATACTTATCCATTTTTTCCTTTTCTCTTCAACTCTGTTGTCACATGGTATTGCGACGTCAATGAGTAATACTTTCTTCCTGAGGATGATGATGATGATGATGATTATTATTCAGTCAGACCACATACCATGTGGAAAATATCAAAGAAAGGTAATTTACTTTAGTAGATTTCCAAAGAAATGAATGCCTATATAACGATCAGTCCAGACTTATTCAAACTTTGTTCAGAGCTGCCTTGGTCATGATTGAATAAACTACCCCTTCCTGTGGGAAACGATCCATCATCAGCTGTGTGAAAAAGTCTGCTTCTCTTTCCCTGAGAAGATAATTATTAAGTAATTTGTAGTTAGTCAGCTGTGGTAGTTTAGAATCAGGATGGAGAAGATTATGTGGCTAGCAAACTCATTTCAATAAACTTACAGAGAAATTGGCTTGTTAACAAATTTGGAAGTATTTTTCTAAACGGACATGAGTGCTCGTTCAATAGATTGAATAAAATAGATGGTTCTCTTAATTTTTATAGCCATTTTTTCTCTCAGGTAGAAAGAAAAGTTGCTGGTTATGTTAACAGAGATCTGGAAGAATCAATGCGTATGAAACGTAATTTCTTCAGAACTACGAGTTCATTAATTATGCTTCCTGTCCATGTCCTCGTCTGTTCTGCTGTTATCCAAATACTAAGGATGAAACGTTTTTGTTTGGAAACCTTGGTATATTGTTGAAAATACACTTAATTTTCCTCAAAATTCGGGGGCCTTGTCCATATCGTGAGGGATGACGGTGTAGCTAGATAGCCTGATGTCAGCTTGTGTTACGAAATTTGAAATTTTCAGTCTGCTTGGGGTTGTTGATGAATATTTTCTGCATCTATAGGGTAGTTTTGACAATGCAAGGACTCTATATATATTAAAAGTATTTGATATTTAATACTAGGAGACATTTCACTTTAATTCATTTTCAATAAGCAGCCAATGTTGGACTATGGTTCAGCATCAGTTTCAAAAGCATGCAACTTTTATGAAGAACTCATTAACCACTGATGTTAATATCTGGTTTGAATGTGAATGCGATGAAATGGATGATAAAAGGCTTACGTGATGAGAGTTTGAAATAAGTCAAATTTACCTAATTAGCACTGTAATCAATACAAGTCTAATTTTCAGTTATCCATTCTTGCCCTTACAACTTGAATTTCAAGTCAATGGCCTTTGTGGGTTTGTTCCATATGAATAGGGTTCATCTTCCGTAAGATTCATCAAAGGTAATAAAATAGGATATTCTACTTACAGACGGCCTGTGCAATTAATATTACACTTAGTACTGATCACTGGGGGTCTTTCCTTTTCTACATTTTTTTGAGATAGCTTTACCCAATTCAACATGAAAAGAAAAGAATCGGGTTAAAAATGATTGGGTTGTTTTCTGAATACCATGTCTCCAAGCAGTGGCATACGCTTTATTTAGTAAACGTTACTAGATTCTGCCTGGATCCAGTTTCTGACAAAATACATAGGATTCAGATTAATTAGTCTGTATTTCGAAACATCCCTCGAAAGCCTCATTGATCAGAATGTAAAATTAATGACTTTTCTAAATACTGCTCAATTCTTGCTCTTCAATGTAATTGGGCCGTAACTCAAAGCTAGAATTTCATTTTTCCAGGCTTCAGAAGAGCTGGAGTTGCAACGAGTTTCCAGACTTGTAGAGAGCTGCTGTTATACCATATTCTACTAGTACTACCTCCTGTAAAATCATGAATTTCTTTGATACATGACGTATCACTTTGGGCTAAATAATAATGAAACTCTAAGGCAACTAATAAACTTTTATATTACTATGTGTCTGCATGTAAATAAAGGCGATAAAAAATAGTAATAAGTGATATTTATAAGACTGAAAATAGATTAAATTAATTATCAGCAAATATATAATTATCAGCTAAAATAATAAGCTGAATTAACAATTTTACAGGAACGTTCAATGCGATAACGAGACAACTGAACCTCAAAAATACATTAACTTCAACTAGATAATCAACTTGCAGTAACTGAAGGGTTCAGCCATTAATGACGATGATGAATGTTCCATAACGAGATAGAACCTAATGGAAATGGCCGCGTAAGAAAACGTTCTAAACACTAACTAAATCATAAACTTATTATGAAGAAACAGCCATCGGTACGATTAAAAGCAAGAATGATGCTTATAAAACTCATATACCATGATGATCTTTTGAGAAGGACAAGAAAATGAACATTCATATAGTAAACTGATGGGTTGCGGGTGGTTTATTACCTAATTATGATTTATGAGTTAGTATGAACTCAAACTTATGTACCAAAGGTTTTTGTATAATTAATTTCATTCACAAAGGCCGTAAGTCACAAAGGTTCAAAAGCTGGCCTTGGCTGCCTCCTCCCTGGGGACAATAAACTCGGATGTATTAGAAACGCTTAAACCCGGAAGTTTGCCTTTGTTTTAAAAGGTTATCTGGGCGAAGGAGCGGAAGCTTCTTTTGTAATCGAGGAGGAACATTGTTGGAGCCGCGTAGCGCTGTCATTCCTGTTTGTCTTGTTATTAATGTTGTGATGAAGAGGACACCAGTGATACATTAATTCAATTATTACTGTTTTTTTTATTTCAGCAGATGAAACCTATTCACATGGAACAAGCACACAGGGGTCCTTGACTTGACATTCAAGCTTCGAAAGAATGTAGGTTTCAACCTTCCACCGCAGATCCTACACTGCAGCATTACCTGATCATGATACAGAGCCAATGATTTTTCGTCATCCTAGGGGAGATGCGAACCGGCGACATCCGAGTGGCATGCCACCACACCAACCACTATACCAGCGGACCAGCATAAAGGTATTAAAATGCTGACATAAACACTGGCATCGCCATTATTGCCCCCAAAATTGATGCTAATATCGTCAGCAATATCAATAAGTAGTGTAAGCATTAGTATTGACATCAGTTTTAGCAGTAATTGCAGTGCTAATGGTTTTATGTTAAAATTTATGAGTACTGAAATTATAGGTGGAGCCTCTGGGAATTAGTGCAAATGAGAAACCAAATTACACTCACTCGCTGGTGCTTTTTTATGGTTGCAATTTCTAATATTTAATTTATTTCTTTCGTTCTTTTAAAAATCTTTTTTACACAAATCTTTGTTATGTTTACTTATGAGGAAACTTCTTCATGTTTCTTCTCCTGTTAGGGATTTAGTCAACTACCATTACCCGAGATTGATTCATAAACTGTGGTCAATAGCATTCATTCGTATATTCCCTTGCATTCTTTTCATTTGCTCATACATTTTTTTGTATATTCATTAACATCTTTTATGGCAAACTATGTTCAATTATATACTCATTTCATATTGTTTCCACTCACATTTTCTGTTCATTAGTTTATATTGGTAACAATTTAATACTGCAGTCTATTTCATTCATTCATTCCAGCATTCTTTCGCAACAACTTATAAATTCTGTTGCTCGTATTATTCTGCTCTGTTGCGTAAGTTGCCTATTACATAAAACGACGTTTTTTTCATACATTTTATTGCTTTGAATCACAGAATGGAGAACTTCTCCGAGACATCGCGACAAATTATTAAAGGAAATCTATCTATGAAATTATAAAAATTATTATTGAAAATAAAGGCTTTGTTTCAAAAGGTAAAACAGAAATTTTAGTGCAATAAAAAGCCAAAGCTCCCGAATGAGAAATTGCTCCTGTAAATACGGAAGTACTTTTCTTTATACTTCATACATTTTATATCGTATTTATTTCTTGAGCACTATCTACATTTTCTCGTCATTGCATATGTACTGATGAGGAATTATATAACTAATACATCATTTTAAATAATCCCTGTATTTCAGCAAAATTCCTAATGAAAATGTCTAGTGAACACCTTATGACGCTAATTAACCTGACAGGCTATGTAACCAACCATGGCATAATCTCTCACAAAGCTCATTCCAAATCATTTGCTCCTCGATTCCCAGTGCCTTATCGGGAATGACATCACTTTTGGGATTCAGTTATGCGTGGAAAATCAAACGAATTATCTCATTACTGGCGAGGCTTTCATCTTCTAAAGCTCGAATCTCGTCCCAGAGCAATGCGTGGTTCGCATTAGAAGAAAAAGGGACGTTGATCTTTTTATGAGGTAACGATTTATCCGCTGGTCGTCCGGTGCTGGGTCTGGCACAAACCTGTAGGGGAGACCATCAAGGAATGCCAGATGCCGAGTCACTACGCCCCTCGAATACCAGTGGGTTAGAGCGTACGGCCAGTATACATATACTATATTAATATTATATATATATATATATATATATATATGTATATATATACATATATATATATGTATATATATATATACTATATATATATATATATATATATATATTATATATATATATACATATATACACTGACATCAGAATTAAGGAACAACGGAGAACTGTGGGAACTGATGTTTGCTGATGATTTAGTCATTATAGCAGACACAGAACTGCCAGAAAAAGTTATAGCATGAAAAGGAGCCCTGCCCTGGAAAGGAAAGGATTGAAAGTGAACTTTGGAAAATCAGAGCTAATGATTAGTAGTAGAGAAGGACATGAAGAAGTAAACATTCAAGTGGAAGATGGTACATTGCTAAAGCAGAACAATGAACTTAACTACTTGGGAGGTACTGAGAAAGCAGGGAGACAGAGTGAGAGAAGCATGGCGAAAATGGAGAGAAGTAACTCGAGTTGTTTTAGACAAGAAAATGCCATTAAAGCTCAAAATGAAGATTTATAAGACAGTTATCAGGTCCGTACTGTTATCTGGGGCAGAAACTTGGGCACTTAAGATGAAAGAGGAGGTACTGTTGGAAAGAACCAATATGAGGATGGTGAGATGGATTACTGGAATATCATTACTGGAAACAAGGGAGTCAAGATATAGGAAGGAGGAGGCTAGGGGAGCTCGTCTGAGATACTATGGCCATGTATTAGGAAGAGAGGAGGTAGAACCAATCAAGAGAGCTAAGAACATACCAGTGATTGGGAAGAGGAGTGTGGGCCATCAGCAGATCAGATGGATGGATGTGGTGAGAAGGGATGTGAGTGAGGTGGGACGTGGAGAAGAAGATGCAAGAAATTGAAATAGATGGAGAAATTTGACTTGAGCGGCCGACCCTGCTATGAAGTGTGATTAATAAATAAGGTTGAAAGAAGAAAAGATATATATATATATATATATATATATATATATATATATATATATATATATATATATATATCAGGTGATCAACCTGGCATTGCACAGGAAAACTCTAAATGAAAACCAATAAACTCTCTCTCTCTCTCTCTCTCTCCGTTTTCTGCTAAGATAGTTGTTACTTCATTTACACTGCCCAGCATTTTTGAAATTTTATATTTCAGCACTTCTCGCCTGCATTCCTATTGGGGCTGAACTTGGACTTAAGGGCATCGGGAGTGTCTGTTCATTTCAGTGACCTCAAAAGCTATGGATTAGAGACTAATATCCATCATTCTAAAAATTTTATTTTTCACCCCTTCTCCCCCCAATTTCCTACCGGGGATGAACAAGAAATTATAGGGCATCAGGAGAGTCACTATTCATCGCAGCAACCTTAAGAGCCATAGTTTAGGGACTAATATCTGTAGTTTCCAGTTATTTTTAGACGTCATAATTTCCTCACCCTCTTCATATCGGGGCTGATCTTAGACTTAAAGGACAATGGGGGTGTCACTATTCATCTCAGCGAACTCGAAAACTATGTGTTAGACACTACGTAATATCTGTCTTTTCAGTTGTTTTTATGTCACTCTCTTCCACCCCCTTTCACTGCTCCCCTTCCTATTGGGGCTAAACTTGGACTTGAGGGGCATTGGGATTGTCACTATTCATCTCAACGACCTCAAAAACTATAGATTAGACACTGATATCTGTTGTTTTCAGAATTTTTTTACCCTGTTCCATAACCCCTCCCCACACCCGCCCCTTTGGTGTCAGTGATGTCTTACCACTACAGTATTCTTTTCCAGATGTTAAGTTATATATATACTAAATTTGGTTGAAATTGCTCAATGCTTGTCAAAGTGTATTTGGCACATACATACTCATGCATATGTACATACATACATACATACATTTATACATCCATTTTTAATTATATAGTAGATATAAATAGATATAAATAAAAATGTATAATATATATATATATATATATACATACATACATATATATATATATATATATATATATTTATATATATATATATAGTATATATATATATATATTATATATATATATATATATTCTTTTCATATAAAATTTCTAATCACGAAGGGAAGAAATCTTCTTCATTTTGTTGTGAAATATGAAAAGAAAATGGGCGAGCCTAATATTATGCTTAATATTTCCTCCAGCGCGCTCCTATTTTAAAGGGAACATAACTCCGAAATAAGCCTACGAACCCTGTAATATAAGAAACCTGAATTGAGGGTGTTAACTGCTTATTTTTAGTTTGTTTGTGAGAAGTACACTTTCCTGTGCAAAACATTAAAGTAAACTTTCATTTCAGAATACAGCAATCATGAGGTGTGCATTTCAATGATTTATTAAATCTGGAAAGGAACTCAATCATGACATATAACTAAACTTTGTGCAGCTGCTAAGATGATCGTCTTTGTAAGGGTACGCCCCTTACTGCAAAGTTAGTGTCGAGACAACAAACAAAGCCGATAAATGATTCATTGTTCAACTTGGATCTACCGAGAAACAGTGGAGATATGAAGCGAAGTTTGTATGTGTTGGAGAGAGAGAGAGAGAGAGAGAGAGAGAGAGAGAGAGAATGTTCATAATTTAATCGTGAATTCTCTTGTAGTCTTTTGCCACTTTGGGTGGTTTTGTTGTATAAAATCCCCATTTTTTCCGCAACACATCATGATTCTTTTTTATAATATAAACTCAGGAGCTTTCCTGAAATTATTCAAACCCCATCTGTGTCTCGCTGTCAAGAGAAATTTTCGTTAATTTGACGAAATCTATGAGCGGAACTCATTTACATTTAATTGTTTGGTAAAGGTAAAACGCGCGTTATTGTTAAGACAGAAATTAGTTTAGTTAATCGATCTTAATTCTTTGCCATATCAGTGCGCGATACCAGAAATAGTCACCGACTGCCCTGTCGAACTTCTGTTATTAATGTGCAAATGAGAAAGACAGCTATTATAGAAAATTACAGAGATAATAGGTGTGTGGGAAACTGAGAGTGAATTATGGTTAACAGAAAATAGCTCAAAATAAAACTTTTTCAGAAAATTAAGAAATTCCTAGAAGCACATTTTGATTTATATACCTTAATTGTTTATGGATGAAATATTACTTAGGTTTCCTCCTTAGGTAGAGAGGAGAGAGGACCCAAAACTCAGTTTTGAAAAAACGATTACATAGATTATGTAACTTTTTCATTGAGGTGTTCATTTTAGAAATATCCTCATTAAAATACTTTGGAAAGCTTAGAAGTACTAATAGTCTTCCTAAGCCTTTTGCGACTCTTATGAATCCGTGAACCATAACGTTCATCTAGGAAGTACCTTCAGGATACATAACAACGTCAAATACCTTATAGGCCTTAATATTATGAGGGAATATTCACCGGTATGTCCACCTTCACAAAAGAACCATTTTGTTCCTTGAATATCACTACTCTGTTACTTAAAGAAAAATAAACAAATAATTTACCCTCCTATTAGACACCCCAGAGACTTTATGGAATGGTTTATGTTTTCAGTCACCTTTTTTCAAAACTGAGAATCACTTTACAAAGTGAATTTAAGCTAAACCAAGAAAATTCCATCTGATACAACCACCCATTGAACTACCTCTTAGTCAGAAGAACTACGACAACGTGTACAGAAATGCCACTGGCTCAATACTTGGTAGACTATCCACATTCTCTACATGTAGCTCGACTGGGCACTGTCACCACACAGCAGTTACATAACTTGTTTCACAAATACCAAAGGACTTCAGCAAGGCTGCTGGTATCCACCTTTTCTTTCCTGTCCCCACGCTAATGGTGACCTTGGAGTAACGTGGATTGATAATTATCTGAAATCATATCTCCAAGCTAGGCGTCATTGTCTCCCCTTTAACTCACGGGCTCATGAACTCCAACCTTATCTATGTTATACTATGAAGCTATTCTACATGAGCTTTTAGATCTGACCGTGTGTGAAAATTGTCCACACAGCACTGTACAAAATGGTTCTATTAATTCAACTTTCCTCCTCTTCTTCTTAGCCACTAATATTATTTCTATAATCGCAATTCTTTTTTATTTCTGTTCTGAATAAGTAGTAAAGGGTTTAAAGGGATTAGAGATCCTGCCCGGACTGTTCTTCCTCAACAACTAAACAGTAATTATACTACTTCATCGGTTCTGCTTTAAGGAGCGAGAGCTGTGCTTATGTAAGGCCAGCTTAACTACATCAAATTATCAGAAAAGAAAATACAGTGGTACCCATTTGTTCTTTATATGTACATATAAACCTGCGTATATACATACACACACACACACACACACACACACATATATATATATATATATATATATATATATATATATATATATATATATATATATATGTGTGTGTGTGTGTGTCTGTCTGTTTGTGTATGTGGTCTATTTCATACTTTTCTAGCGTATTATTGAGTGATTTATGACATTAATCTTTTTATGAAAATAATAATAATAATGATAATAATGAAAATAAATTTTATTACTGTTAGTATGATTATTATCATCATTATCATTATTATCATTCATCTCTTTGATTAATTGCACGTCTGCCTTCACATGCAAATCCTGCTTGTGAAATGTTCTGATGCTTCAAGAATAACGACAAAAATCAAGGCCCGAAACAGGAGGCCTTTTTCATGCAATGCGTCAGTGACATTCCATATGCAAATCCTTCATAAAGTATATTCATGTATCATTTGTGTTTGACAGCACAAGACCCCGAGGCGAGGGAGCCGCACCAACTCCCCTTGGTATTTCTGTTTAAATGCAAATGAGAAATATATATATATTTGTATATATTTTCCCTTTTTTGGCAGCATTCCTTTTTGGTGTACTTTTTTTGTTTGTAGCTGCAAATAAATCCTTTCAAATTATAATTGGGACTGGGGGTATTTTTAAATGTGTTGTCATGTGTATTTTCTTTGTTACCAAGATATATTTTACCTCTATTCTAGATATATGCGCTTCAATTGTTTCGTTATCATTTTTTGAGTGAGCGTTTATGTTTGTATATTTCAATCTTTCCCAAGATATTCATCCCTCCGTACAAAGCTAATAGGCGCTCTGTCTTCATCAATGGGAAAAGAAGGGTAATAGTCATACGGACATACTTTCAAACATGCTTATGCGTAAAATACACAATTGAAATTATTCATTCTTAAATGATAGATTTTTGTATATCAAGTTATTTCTTCAGTATCACACAATTTTCACACATTTTTTCGCTTTCAGTTCATAGCTTCATTTTCAGATGTTTCGAAGTATAGGTGTATTAATTCCCGCATTCATGTGTGGCCCGTTCCATCCAACCGGCCATTAAAAACAGGCATTATGGTGGGAGAGGAAAGATGTAAATATTTACATGAACCAACATCCTCTCTATAGAAGACTTCATTTCCCTCGAAATCTCTTGTTCATACTTTCTACCTTGATTGTCTCACCTATTCTCCAACTCACCTTTGTCATCATACCATCATCTATCACATGTGTTCTTAACCTTTTGATGACTCCAGACCCTCAGTGAATTTCCCAATATGGTTCCATACCCCCTTTGCTTAGGTCCACTTAAGTTCTATTTGTTGACAATATAACTTAATATACTTAGTTTGATACATAGCTTGGAATAAAAGATACAGGAGAATCAAAAGCTTTTATAGTTTTATATAGTTATCTATTTACAAATTGTACCCATGTATACACTGACACATTAAAATGATATGTATACAAATATCTAGAGATCAAGTCCCATACCCCCAACTTGTGGTTCTATTATCACCAAGGGAGATGGATACCCCTTGATAAGAACTGCTGAACTATCAAATCTTTTCTCAAATATCTATTCGAGTTAGATACTTTCATTCATTCACCAATAATGTTAACATTCATTGCTCCCTGTTCCTCGGTTAATTTCTATTTTCATTGTATTAATTTTGATTTGCCTTTAAACTGTTATCTCCTTAAGTTCATTCCTTCAATTACTTTCAAATTCCTTCTTTAGGCAACAATTTCGACCAAATTCATCAGTTTTTTTAGTTTTTGTTCACTTGCCTCCACTAATGCTACGTCATCTTCAGGTATCAGAGATTCCCCTTCAGTTTAAAATCTTCATTAGGCGGTGGGCCTAGCATTTTACTAAAAAGATAAGACTGCATGGCACAGCTGTCCTTTTAGTCGCCTTTTACGACAATCAGGACCTACGGTAGTAGTACTCTTATGCCCCTACCAAAGAGTGGTATATATATATATCTATATATATATCATATATATATATATATATATATATATATATATATATATATATATATATATATGTATGTATGTATTACAATTTGAAGTTCTGTTTTGTCCTTGTGTATCTCTTCCAATTTATCGTCGTCCTTATCAGTTGGCCTTGTGATACCAATGTGGGTAGGTGTCTTGTGCCCACTGTCTTTGCTGTTTGTATCTTTCTTCGTTATTCTGTTTTAAATGCAAATATGGTGTTAAAAAGTAATGTTGTATATACTCCTTACAATATGTATACAAACATTATTTATTTTAATGTTTTTTTCAGCTGGAAAATGTATCAAGCGATAGGAAACGTCGGCTTTTTAATAAACCGATATAAACAGAATTCCTTTTCATGAAATTCAAATTTTCTTCTACCTGAGCGCTTCTCTTGCCCTTGGATGTAAATATATACATGTAAATATATATATAATATATATATATATATATGCAAAAAAACACACACACACACACACATATATATATACACACATATATATATATGTATATTGTGGGCGGCCCAACGTGGGTTTGAGTGATACGCGACTGTCTTATAGTTTCCTTTATTACAATCGGTCACTGAAAAAATGAACAAACATAAATATTCACAGTGGTGACAATTTTGCCATTTTAGTTAAATGATAACTCCTTAACACTAGGACAGGTAAATCCCTTAACTCACATTAGAATCAATTTCTCAGTGATCACAATGGTTAAAATAACAATAATTGCACATAGAATCTTTAAGAAATATACCTAGGCATTACCATGCACTTCAAAGGAACCAAAAATGTCATGAGCGATCTCTTAACAAATAATACTCTTACTTACCAAATCGTTTGCTTTCCCACCGTAAGGACCGTCCGTCTTAATCCCCTCGTGGTCCACTGCCTACATTCCTGAAGGGGAACGGCATCGTAATTTGTGCACATGACCCCTAACGACACTCGTTAAACGAGCCTATATTTCCATCATATTCACTTCTCTATTTAGGACACTTGTTAAACGAGCCTATATTTCCATCATATTCACTTCTCTATTTAGCTATCAACTGTTATTCATCAGCAACAACCCTCTCTTAGCTCTTAGTTTATAGAATCTCAGTACACTACAATGCTTACCTCCTAAATCGCTTAATTTCCTCAAGGCCATGCACATCTGTCTGCTTCTAGGTTTAAAACACAAAGCGAGCTTCCCTCCCACGCACTTGACCAGGCGGCGGGAAACCGAGCCGATGGTTCCTTTTTTCTTGCTCGTCATGAAGGGAGAGAGGAAGTAGGGAAAGCGTCCAAAATCACCCTTAGTGCCCACAAAAGGGAACTTGTTCACTCGTAAATAAATTTTTTTTTTCCTTTTTTTTATGGGACAAAGAGTATAACGCTTATGTCCTTGATATCGAGTGGCCCGAAATTCAATTACCAAACTTTTCTTTACCACAAAAACAGCGCAGCGGACATATTGTTAACAGTCGCGCAGAGAAGATGCCCAAACTTTCCCGCGTCGACACCCGCCCCCTTTGAAACCTCTTGACCGCAAGAGGGTTCAACACCTATTGCCTAGCATTGTCCACTAGGTCCTGCTCTTCCTCCAGAATTAAAACAAGTTTCGACAGTGGTCTATCATAATCCTTGCCCTCCCTTCTGACAGTCACCGTCCTAACCAGTCCATCTTTCCATGCTTTAGTCTGTACTACTCGAGCCAGTGGCCAATGGCACCGTGCTACACTTTCATTGACCATAAGGACTATGTCTCCCACCCTGACGTTTTCGTCGTTCCTTGAACCACTTCTGTCGCTGTTGTAACCCCGACAGGTATTCGCGTTTGCAACGTGGCCAGAACTGCTCAGCCATGTGCTGCACTTGCTTCCATCTCTGCTTAGAGTAGCTACCTGTTGCAACATGGCACCCTGCGGGTGACTCTCCCATGTTTAAAAGCTTGTTTGGTGTGAGTGGAGCTGGGTCTCTACTGTCTGAGGTGACAATGGTAAGGGGCCTACTATTAACTGTTGCTTCCACCTCACAAAAGAGTGTACACAATCCCTCATGATCCAATTGCTGTGTCCCCAAGACTACATCCAGGACCCTCCTCACATTACCTACCAATCGTTCCCATGCTCCTCCAAAATGTGAGGCGCCCGGGGGATTGAAAACAAATTCCACCCCACACTGGAGCAACTCATTTCGCACCTTGTTTTCTCCCAAGAACTCATAACTAGAGTCTAGAACCTTCCGTGATCCCACAAAATTAGTGCGCAGTCGCATCTAATCGTCCTAACATGTCCACGACGAGGCCAAAAACCTTCTGAAGGCACTAATGAATGAGTCTGATGTGAGATTTGACGCTACTTCCAAGTGTATGGCCCTCATGTTCAAGCAGGTGAATATAACTCCCCAGTGCTTTATCTGCGCTCTGCCCCTTTTCACGAAGAATGGTCCAAAAAGGTCCACCCCGGTGCGATAGAAGGGTGGTTTCCCTGACTCCACGCGATCAGGTGGTAGATCGGCCATTTGCTGTTCAATTACCCTTCCATGTACCCTGCGACACTTGATGCATTTCCCTAGCACGCGCCTCACCGCTGCATTGCCCTTAACCACCCAAAATTTCTCCCTCATTAGACCCAGAACATACATTATGCCCATATGGTTGGAAACGCTTGTGATAATACTGGATAACTATGTCAGTCAAGTGGCCCTTATATGGCAGAATAATTGGATTCCTTTCGCTCGGGGCAATATTCGCCAGTGATAACCTCCCTCCAACGCACAATAGCCCATTTCTCAGGATTGGTTTCAATTTTCTTAAGGAGCTGGAAACCCTGATGGTGCTGCCCTTCTCAAGACTTGCTATTTCTACCTCATAAGTCATTCGCTGTGCTACCTGCACAACCACAGGTCTCTGCCAAGCTCATAAACTTGTGTAGACAAATGCATGTTTAGTTCGCTAAGCTGCTGCTATGTTTTTGCACATTAAATACCTGGTAAATAATATGACCCAACCTATGGCTCTGAGTAGCCGGATCCACTTTGAGTAGTGGTGGATGATTTTATGCCACCCTGTCTGCCTACAATCCAACCCAACCCTGAAGCTAATTGTTTGGCAGACTTGCGCCCTTTTGGGACCTATCTCACGCCTAACTTCTAGTCCTTCCACACTGTTGGACATGTGGGCTGGCTCTGCTGGCCAAAAACACTCCTCCTTCAGCAAAAAACCTGGCCCTGTTCTCCACCTTTCAGACTGCTTGGAGCGTGATGCATCGTCTGCCGGGTTCCATTCAGAGTTAACGTACCTCCACTCATTCTGATCACTTCCTTCCCTTATCATAGAGACTCGGTTTCGCTATAAATGTTTGGTACCGAGCTTGATCATTCCAAATATAACGCAAGACCCGTTGTTTGAATCTGTCCAATAATAGACCTCGTCCACCTTGAAATCTATCATGGCCAGAATTGTGGTTCCAAGTCTTACGGCTAGTACAGCTGCACTAAGCTCTAGGCGGGGTACTGAAACGTCCTTCAAGGGCGCTACCCTTGCCTTTCCCATAATGAATCTACAGGATACATTTCCCCACCGATCTGTGACCGCAAGTATGCCACTACTCCTAAAGCCATGATGCTCGCATCCGAGAACAGATGCAGCTGTATTAGGGTAGCTGACTCCCACCCAATAACCTTTAGGCATCTTGGCACACTTATCCCTCTGGTCTGATTCAACTTGTTCACCCACACCCTGATGCGGTCAGTGGTGTTGGAGTCCAATCCCCTGTCCCAGCCTATCTTCAATCTACACAAGTCCTGCACAATTATCCGTCCCTCAATTAAAACTGGTGCCAATATGCCAAGGGGGTTGTAAATCGAGGCTATGGCTGACAACAAGCTGCGTTTAGTCCTTGGAACTGAAACAGATCTGCCTGGACACCCAATTCATCAGTGGCCAAGTCCCACTGTATCTCCCTAATGCCTTTGTCTTATTTGGCCCTGATCCATCTATGAACCCTGAAATGCCCTTACCGTACCACTCCCTTGGGATGGATGACAAAACCTCCACGCATGAGCTACTGAACTTCGTCAATGTAAATCCCCCTTTTTCGCAAAGCTCCTTAACCTCTAACAAATTACTTGACAAGGCATCTTGACGATCCTCGGCTCTCAAACAGTCGTCTACATAGAAATTGTTAGCAACGGTGTCCCGTGCTCCCTTGGAGAAACCCATTCCCAAAGTCGCTTGCTGTCTGTTCAGCACAAAATTCGCAATGCTGGGTGACGAACAGGCCCCAAACAGATGTACAGCCATTCTAAACTCAGTTGGCTCCTCATTAAAACTATTTTCCCACCAAAAGAACCTGAGGTAGTCCCGCTGATGTTCTGGTACCCGTACTGGTAAAACATTGTATTATATCCCTGAATAGGCAAACAGACCTCCCCTAAACTTAACCAACACACCCAGCAAAGAGTTCATCATATCGGGTCCCTGCAATTTTAGGTCATTCAACGACGTGCCCTCCACCCTGCTCACACAGTCAAATACAACACGGACCTTGTCTGGCTTGTCTGGATGTTGCACACCAAAATGAGGGATATACCATACATTTTTCCTGGCTGCTGAGGTCACTCGCTCAGCAATATCCTTTCTGTAGCATCTCGGGCATGAAGGCACTGTATTGCTTAGCGTAGGTACCATCCTTCATTAGCTTCTTACGAAGACTGTGCATACGGAGGCAATGCATGTCTATTGTTTCTGGCAAGGGTTCCAAGATTGTCGCGCAGAGGCAGTGGCACCTCATAACCCCCCTCTACAGTTCTACCCCCCTTTGAATTAGATCTAGCCATTTCTTATCTTCTGCAGACATTTCCCTTTTGGGAGATGCCATGTCCTGGAAGTCTCTATTATAATCTTCCACCAGCATGTGGTCCAACTCCAAACGCCTGCTAGTTACTTGGATCCTATTGATGTGCTCTTGACACCTCTTGTCCTTTGCCCCACAGACTGGCCAGCCCAATAATGTTCGTATGGCATGTGGCTCATGGAGGTGGGTTGAGTTAATGACTTCCCTCGGCTCAAGTAAGTGTGGAACATTGTTCCCAAATTAACAAACCCACTTCGGCATCCACATCTGGGATATCTATTTCTCGCAGATGTGGCCAGCGTTCCAGATCTCCGGCCCTGATCACATCACACTCATCGATAGGTATGCGGGAGGTGCTCAACACTGGGGGGAGTGTAATGCAATTCTTACCCTCATAGTCTAATACTGACAATCCTGAGACTAGGCTACATGCAATTTCCCCTGTCCATTGATGGTTTTCAACATTCACCTTTACGTCTTGCATCTCAGTGCAACCTAATGTTTTCATTAATGCCTCTGAACAAAAGCATGTAGAACTCCCATTGTCCAAAAAGGCCCTCGTCACAACCTCCCTTCCTTCCCTTGACCTAACCCTTATGGGCACAACTGACATCCCTGTGCCAGCACTACCCCCCTTAACTGCTCTGAACATAGCAATTTTGTCATGCGTACCTTCCCCCTGAACCACTAAGGCCCTATTTGCGCTCTCTGGTTCCACCACTTCTGCTTCCTGGTGTCGGTGCAACAGAGTTGGATGGTTTTTGTTACACACATTGCACCTTTTCCTGTACCTGCAATACTGGGACATATGACCATTTCTCAAACAACTAAAACAAAGCCTCAATTCCTTATGGTGTTAGTTTGTCCTCATGTCCCATTTTAGCTATTTGGTCGCATTCATCTATTATATGTGGTCCTTTTACAGTGCCAACATGAAAGTGGAGCCTCCCCAACTTTGTTACATGAAACTTTCCTTGCACTCATTAAACCCTGTGATTTGCTTGGTGCTGAACCCTCTCCTAGCCCAGGGGTGGCCCCCTTTTTACCACTCTCGAACAGGTGGCGTCAAACAAGGGATTTTTTAAGACCCTAGCCTCCCCTTCAATGAAACTAACTAAATCATCAAACTGTATGGTCTGCTTCTCACTAATTATCTTGTCGGCAACTCTACACCATCGGTCCCGCACACTAGATGGGAATTTTGCTCAGGATCAACCTCATTGTTTTTGGTTCTGCAATTCGGCGACACCATAAGGGACGCACGAAATTTGCATTTCTGCAGGTTTTTAGCATCACCGCATACTCATCAAAGTCCTCTGCATTATTCTCCCCCATGTCCTTCCATTCGATTACCTTATCCACGTATGCAGTGGCTATTTGCTCAAGGTTGCCGTATCGCTCCTCCAGCAATTTTCTTGCCTGCCTATAGCCCTCTGAAGCATCTAAGTGGAGGCAAGCTGCCACTATCTCATTTGGCCTACCTGTTGTGTATAAATCCAGATACCTCAGCCTTTCCTTATCATTTGTCAGCTGGCTGCTAAATATGTCGTCGAATGAGCGGATGAACCTAAGTACTTTGTATAATCTCCATCAAACTTAGCCATATCCTGCTTGGGCATCAAGCCTTTGAGGCTGCAAGAGATTAATGTCTGCAAGATTTCCTTATTACTTAAGTCCCCTTGGTTATTCCTACCTGAGCTAACTTCAGGCACTACTGCACCTAAGCCCATGGGTTGTTCACTCCTGTCCATGTCAGGGTCTATGTGTTCCCTTATCCTAGTGACAGGAGCTATTTCTCTATTATTTTCGTCAAATTGTTGTAAAACCTTCTCCTCTGCCACCACCTCAGCTATCTCTGCCTCCAACCTAAGCTTCTCCCTCCTCTGTCTTAAGGCTTCTTCCTCTCGCTCTATGGCTTGCAGCTCTTCCAACTTCTGTAATTTTGCTTCCAACCTGGCTCTAGAAGCAGCTGCCAACACACGCCTACTCCCAGTAGAACTCACGCTTGATGTTTAGAGCCCCCTGAAGCAACAGATTGCCTACCCATAACTGATGCGCTATCCCCCACATTTAAATGTTCCTCCTCCTCTGGGATTGTGCCCAATGTCCTCTCCTGCCTCTTGGTCCTGATTGATCTCACTGTTCTGCCTGACCTCGAGTTCCTTCAAAAATTCCTGAACACTCCTGCCCTCCTTCTCTAGTGGACTCGCTCAGACGCTGATACAATGCAGATTTGTTCCCCCCCATTGGGAGGCTTCTAGCTCTCAAACCCTCCCTCAATTGCACAACTTTAAGGGTCTCCATTTTCCTGGATTCAGCTCTGGCCACTCCCTATGAACTAACGAAATTCACTAGTCGAACTGGTAGCTGACCTAACCAAGGAGTTGCCAAAACCCGCACCACTCCGTGAAGACAACTACCAGTACCTTACTCAGTTGCGACGTCACAAAGATCCTTCAAGTCTAGGGAGCAACCCTGAATGCAACAATGTCTCGTGTCCCCAGCCTTATTTACTTAAGCCTTACTGCAAGCGGCAAACAGACTGTGGGAAATCATCCTACGAACCTGAATTAATACACCATGAGGCTTAAACATGTTGCACTGCTCTCCCGACTCGAGCACGCCTGCCCTCTAATTGCTATTAACCCTGTACCGTGGTTCATCAGGGTCCTTGCGGGGACACCACGATCCTACCAAATTTCCGATCTTGAGCCCCTCAAATTTGCCAATCAGCCCTTGCCCTGGAAACTCACCCAGATGTAGTTTGCATGCCCCCACCCCACAAAATTAACGCCCCTCCCTGAAGAATGGCACAAATCCGGGCACCATCACAACCTATAGCTATATATATATATATTTTTTTTTTTTTTTTTTTTTTACAAAGGTAAGATTGTAAGAACCCTAGTTAAATACACCCTACACACACAAACCACTGCCCAGCAATCAACAATTCCCACATTAAATGACCCAAATGTTTTTACGCATGGTTACCAATGTGCAAGATTATCTGCTGAATAATTCTCTAAACCAAAAATTAATTGCCCAACCCTGAATAGTTCTCCAAACAAATTATTTACCCAACTTGAATATTATCCAAAACAACATTAGTTGCTCTACTTAACCAGTCCCTCTTACGACGCCAGTAGAATAAAATTTGAGCAGCCATCAGAATCTTAAACTAAGGTCTCCCCTCCTCCATAACTGTTAAATATTAATGACGAACGCCAAATTCGTTAAGATTCGCTCATGAACATTTTAATCCCTTCGTTGCAGAACCACCATATGCCTGATAAAACTTGACTCATGTGACACCCTTTAACAATCGCGCTCAAACTTTCGGCGGTACACAACGTTAAACACGAACTCTTAGCATTCGTTGCGGAACCACCATGGCCCCCTGACAAATAATTGCATTGGTGACGGCACTACCACTAAATACGCCTAACAATGCCTTAAGAAATGGATCCAACAAAGGCTTCTTATTTGTGTAGACTTAGCCTAGCTTTCCTCGCACTCCTGGTCTTCTTTGGGCGCAGCGTGGTAGCGGACGTCCTTTGAAACCACCTCATTTCCTAGTCTTCTCCGCACAGCTTCGCCAGAGGGGCGGTAGCCGATTTGTGACTGTGGGCGGCCCAACGTGGGTTTGAGTGATACGCGACTGTCTTATAGTTTCCTTTATTACAATCGGTCACTGAAAAAATGAACAAACATAAATATTCACAGTGGTGACAATTTTGCCATTTTAGTTAAATGATAACTCCCTTAACACTAGGACAGGTAAATCCCTTAACTCACATTAGAATCAATTTCTCAGTGATCACAATGGTTAACCCCCTAACAATAATTGCACATAGAATCTTTAAGAAATATACCTAGGCATTACCATGCACTTCAAGGAACCAAAAATGTCATGAGCGATCTCTTAACAAAATAATACTCTTACTTACCAAATCGTTTGCTTTCCCACCGTTAAGGACCGTCCGTCTTAATCCCCTCGTGGTCCACTGCCTCACATTCCTGAAGGGGAACGGCATCGTAATTTGTGCACATGACCCTAACGACACTCGTTAAACGAGCCTATATTTCCATCATATTCACTTCTCTATTTAGGACACTTGTTAAACGAGCCTATATTTCCATCATATTCACTTCTCTATTTAGCTATCAACTGTTATTCATCAGCAACAACCCTCTCTTAGCTCTTAGTTTTATAGAATCTCAGTACACTACAATGCTTACCTCCTAAATCGCTTAATTTCCTCAAGGCCATGCACATCTGTCTGCTTCTAGGTTTAAAACACAAAGTGAGCTTCCCTC
>NC_061110.1:73177850-73187850 GCF_015104395.2 Macrobrachium nipponense | reverse complement strand
GCTTGTACCTTTCTTAGTTGTGATGATCATTAGACGTGACGCTCACTACTAGGTTATATCAAGTGTTAGATAAAACTACACAAATGTCCAGGGGTCAACTGATTTACTACCAGGATTTGTCCGGGGACAGAGATATAGTTATGATGTTGGGTTATGCTCTTGTCACAAAAACACGTGACTGGAGGATGCTCCACGATTGGCTGCTGAACTTGTAGGTTGAACTAGGGTTTGGAAGCAAAGTTCAGTGTTTACAGGGCTCCCCCACAAGAGGAGACATCTTACAATGGATATGTGGTTGTTGTTTTTCCTTCCTGATGGGCATGAAAACCCGCAGATGAGGTAAAAAATCATTATTCTGAATGATCTTGGCACTAGGTGTTGGGGCATACCGTGCTGCTGTTGCAAATAATAGTTCAGTGCATGGCGCTGAAAGGAAGTCTTTCAATATTTTACTTGTGATTGAAGCTTGGTAGTCTTTTGTCCTGTATCTCGATATTGGGTATCTGCAAGTCCAGCATAGTTTAACCCTAATTGGACTCTGTTGAATCTGTTCTGGAAATTGCATCTTCTACTTGGATTGTTTTGCAGGGTATATGTTGAATCTTGTACCATAATTTTGCAAAACATCAAAAGATCATCAGACCCATGGTATCTGTCCTATGGAATAATGGCTAAGAGTTGTCATTGACGCTTGTAGGAGTAAAAATCTTGATTTTTGGTTTTGGTGTGGTCAAAAAAAAAAAAAAAACTAATAAAACTAAAATCATAATGGTTTCATTTCTGTTCCTAAAAAAGCAAGTATTGATAAGCTGCAAGTTTTTTTATTCTAATATGATTAATGACTGAAGCTCATTTCTTTCCCTTTGGAGCAAGAATTTACTAAATCATTTTAACCAGGAAAATCTCTTCTTTTTATATTTGAAAACTTAACTAAATACGACTTGAGTTAATAAAAGCTCTTTTGTCTTTCATAACCTGAGCAGTGAGCAAATCAGAGAAGTTATTATTATTATTGCATGTACTTTATTAATATATCTATCTATATATATATATATATATATTATATATTATAATATAGATATATATAATATATTTATATATAATATATATATATTATATTATATATATATATTATATATATATATATATATATATATATATATATATATATATATATATATATTAGATATCTATATATATACATACATATATATATATATATATATATATATATAGATATATATATATATAACATATATACATATATATATATATATATATACTATATATATATATATATATATATATATCATATATATATATATATATATATATATAATATATATATATTATATATGATATATATATATATATATATATAAGATATAATATATATTATATATATATATATATATATATATATATATATATATATATATATATATAGTATATATATATATAGATATATATATCTATATATCATATATATATAATACTAGGATTATATATATATATATTAGATATTATATCTATATATATATATATATAGATATTATATCTATATATATAGATATATAGATATGTATATATATATATATATATATATATATATAATATTATAATATATATATATATATATATATATATATATATATATACTATATATATATATATATATACATACATACATACATACATACATACATGCATACATACATACATACATACATACATACATACATACACACAAAATTCACATTTCATAACGTACGTTAATGTTTTATTTCATGTGTGGAGTTGATGACGAGGAATATAGTTTGTTTCTTGAAGTCTTTGATATTTCTAGAAAAGCCTTTGTATAAATCTAAGATTAAGTAATCGAAAGTCCAAAATGCTTCGACGACAAAGCGATTATCACAATCCTCTCTCCTAATATAAAAGGAAATCATAAAAGGCAAGTTGGTTTTAAGCCAGCAGAAATACAAAATACGTGTGTGATAATGCAACCTTTGTAAATTCCTTTCCAACGGAAAAAAAAGAAAGAAAAATAGAATTTTACTTTCCATGACAAAAGGTCACACGGAACAACGTAAACAAGTTGTTGTGGCGGCATCGTAATGAGAAATAAATTCATAAAACAACAAAGAGGAAAAATCTACACGCTTCCAAAAATAACCTCATGAAGCAACTCCAAACGTCATAAGTATCGGTCAAAACAGATCCCGTGATAAAAGATTTCCAATCCTTTACGACTGGAAAAATAATATTTTCCAATAATGTGAGAACGAGTTTCATTCAGGGCTACTCCCTATAGTTTGAATAAGGTTCATCCCCGCTAGAGAAAGCTTGTATGTCAGCTGTTGTCTTGAGAAACGCAGTGTCTAGTCCTGATCATATATACGAGTATATAGGTCACAGGCCTCGATGAACAAAAGCGAAGGAATTTCAAACTAATTGCTATGACTTGCCGATGATTAATTTTAGAATCGGGAACCCCATGCTAGTTATGATACTAATTAGATTTGGTCAAATAATTGGAAACTTTTGATAAAGTCTTTTATTTTTGCTGTTGTTGAAAGTATATTATAATAATTATGCTATTTATGACTAATCAAAGGAAATAACATCAAAACATTTCGTATCGTATAAACATTATAATAGAAAGTTTATATGAAAAATAATATGATGATAAATGATTTCAATATGCATGAAGAGTACGATGAAAAGACGAAACCAACAGGAAAGTTTTATCTTAGCTTAATTAAAATTGCGCCAAACATACAAGGGATAATTACTTGGTTGAGCGCGGTCTTTGCAATGAAGGCAATTTCAGTATCAGAGCTGGTTGTTATTATCAAAACAAATGAAAACAGAGTAAACCAGTCTCAGCGTAGCCTTTTGTATCGTTTTTCCACAAAATAGTTATTTATGGGTGGAATGTCCCAAATATTGAGGATGTAATTTTGTCCTTCGTCACCATCGCATTGGAATAAGTACTTGGAGGTTCCCAAAATTATGACATATGTTTGAGTTACATTTCTTTGGAAATATGTTGGAATTGCTCTTGATGACTTGATTATTTTATAACATTAGAGTAGGCAATACTTAATGTAACGGCAAATTGGAGAAAACTATAAAATATACGCGCGTTACTTCTTTTTTATTCACAAATCTTACGCCAAATCTAACGTTTAATATCCAGTTCAATGCACCTCAGGAATAAGAGGAATTATTATTGACAAGTGCTTCCTCACTGGCAGGATTCGAAACCTTGTCCGGTTTAGAAACAGTGAGAGACAGTGACTTTGGCCACTGAGTCATATAACCCAAGAAGAGGATATATATATGTCCTCTTGTAATTAAAAGATTCATTATCCACCATGAAAATATAAATGAATGGATAGTATGTTATAAGAATCGATTAACTTAGATTTCACAGGGCTTATGAAAATGAACAACATAATTAATGGAAGACTAGCCTAACCATGTATTTCCTAATAAGCGTATATATATACATACATATATATATATATATATATATATATATAATATATATATATATATAAAGTTAATGAATTTTTATGACATACTCTCAATTCATTTATATTTTCATGATAGGTAATGACTGTTTTAATTCCATTAAATATCTTGAATGGTATTTTCAGCTCTTTAACTGATGGATATCGCTGCACAGAAATAAGTCTTTTATTATTTTTCTTTATTTCTGTATTTCAAAAATAGCCGCTGGCATTTTCCAAGTGAATCGTTGCACAATTTAAGTCATAATCGTAATAATTCAGTCTTATGTTTAGCGAGTATTATACCTTTTGTTACTACGAGATCATATTCTGTGTCAGTTTGATTTATAAAAAAGGAATACCCACCTTTTCTCTTTTTGAAGGAATTTTCTTCCACCCCGTGTAATTCTGTAATCATTTACACAGCCCTATTTCAAGAGGTATTCTATCACTATCTCCCGGACGATGTCCATTGACAAACGCTCTTCTTTTCTCGGTCTCTACACCATTAGGAAATTCTTAGTGGTTGAGAGGATCAGTGATCCCACCTTCTTACTGAGTGCGGGTGAGTGTCAATGGCTGTTATTTGAATTCTTGTCGACCTCGTTCATAAGCACTGGAACCGCGAAGAAAGATGTGTTGATTCGTTCAAATAGTGAGATGATTTTACTTCGAGAAAAAAGATATACCAATTGAAAGATGAGAAAAACACACTAAAGCTGTTCTTACCAGTATCATGGCTGCTTATATTTTGAATCATTATCTTACTGTGGTATATTGCACCACTGGGGTCATATTGTTGCAGCTTTACCTGTTTTGCAATAGAGTATAAAAAAGATAGCAATAGCGCATGAGAGGATAGCATGTAGAAATAAAACCTACTTGAGTTATTATTTGTGGCCCGCTGGGGGTTGGGTGGGGGGTGTTGTTTGGTAGTGCCATCAGTGCTCCGCCTGTTAAGGTTCTTTGCATCGCCTCTTCGGTCCTCAGCTACAACCTCTTTATTATCTTTTTCCATCTTATTTCCCACCCTCTACTAACAACTGTGTAACTCTGAGGTTTCCCTCTTGTTACACCTTTGAAACGTTTTTGCTCTCACTTTCCCTTTCTGCACTGAATGAGATAATATGTCGCAGCTCTTGGCCCCTTGGTATAAATTTTCTATTCCATTCCATACAGTTTGTATAAATTTAGGATTAGCCACATCCACTTGGGGATTTCTCAGCTTCATACTAAATAACAGTAAAGACTTTAGCTTTTAAATGAATTATGTTTTTACGAGCGGTTATTCGTTAGTTATTTATGCAGATACCATGGATGTTTTAACAAAATTATTGTGATTCTCATTTTTCAGTAATTTCTATGATAGGATTCAACACACTCTTTTTTAAAATAATAATTCAAGTTTCAGTTAATATCACAGTAAAATTATTTTTTGAGAAAAGTATATCTCAGTTTTACCAAACCACTGAGCTGATTAACAGCTCTCCTAAGGTTGGCCCGAAGGATTAGATATTATGTGACTAGGAACCAACCGGTTACTTAGCAACGGGACCTACAGCTTATTGTGGTATCCCAACCACATCGAGAAATGAATTTCTAACCAGAAATAAATTCCTCTGATTCCTTGTTGGCGGAGCAGGGAATCGAACCCGGACCCTGAGATCGGTAGGTGAGCACGTTACCGACTCGTCTAACGAGGAACCATTAATTGAGAAGAATGTCAAGTTTTATTAAAGGTTCTACAAATACAATAACTCATTTTAAGCTCATGGCACTGAAAGTCAGAATCCTTGTGACCTACGAAGTCATCCTTCAGGATGGCTTGACACAAGAAGGCCAACGTTTCAACCTGGAAGGGCATAGCATCAAAAACATCAGCAATTGTTTCAATCGGGAAGAAATTACTAATTATTTTACAGTGGTTCTCAACCAGGGGAGAATTCCTTCTTAGGGCGGAATTTCAGTTTCATGGGGGGAACTGTGACCACAGATTGGCAGGCTCAAACTGGCTCCAGGACCACTCAAAACGCAGTCTGCATCGGTCCGCACTACTGAGAGGTCACGCTGTTCTTTCTCTCAGTTAGCTTGTGTTTGTGTTAATATTTTATTGCATATTATTTGGAATACACTTTCGAGACAGTCAATTTTGGAAAGGGGGCGGGAATGACATTCTGACTTATTGTGGGAATGAAGACAGAAAAAAGCTTACTGCATCTTCCTCAGTTATTCATCCGCACATTTATACCCATTCACCCATTCTGATTGATTGATGCATTTGGGAGCAGGAAAAATGATCCAGTTGGCTTGAAAAACAATGACCTAAAGAGGTGATAATGGGTCTGCCTAATTCTCTGCTCTTCCGCTGATCTTATTTGATCAATTTTTCTTCTCTAAATTACTGGAACACTGAGGTTTTACTATATTTCTTAGCCTAACAATTATTCGTAAAGTGGTAAACTAAAAATGCTTTTGTCCGTGGTTTCTTTACTTTTTTATGACAAAGTGTAGCAGCTGAACCATTCATTATACAAAACGGGTTTATTTTTATAGTTGTCTTTAATTTTTCTTTATTCTACTTGAATGTTCTCCCTTTCACTAACTATAAACCGTCTCTAACTAAACTGGATTCCGATATGGGAAATACCAGATTCAGCTGGAAATTAATGTCCACCGTTTTTAAGGGTCTAAAATCTCTGTGAAGGTGAGTATAGACCCGACAAGTCGTTAATGACGAGTAATCTTTTGTGTTTCCTTGCTTTTGTGCGACTAATTCTTTTGTGTTTTGGCCAGATGTCTGTTCGTTAGATACCAGTCTATAGTTTATCTAGATGCCGTTAAGTATTTTATTGAACTAGGTGCACTCTTCACTTCTTTTCCCTGAGAGGGTTATCCAGGTATTTCCTCCTTCCCTATCTTTAGTCTCATTTTCATTAGTAACCTTTGTTAAACTGTCGGATTTTGTTGCATATCGACGAGTATTCCTCCCAAAAATGCTAAGAATTTTCCCTCATCTTGCAGAGCTTGCGAATCTTAATGAGGCAGCGGTACCTACAATTATAGCTCATGCAATGTCACCAATACATATTATTCGGATTTTGCTTGAAGGTATCATTTGAGAATTTTGAAATTCCATGTGTAACATTTTTTAGCATTTAAGAGAAATGGAATAAAAGGAAAATATACTTGCAGATCGATCATTGGTTCCTCCCTTATTTTAGGAAGCGTACTTTCTTTATTTCTAATAGAGCTTAATTATTATTATTTGTTTCTGTTGTTGTTATTAAACCTAAGGTAAGTCTCTTTTTTATTTATGCTTATTCCAGCTAAATGGAAACGTTTCCACTCTTATTTTTGTTGAAACTTCTTTAGGCCTCATCTCCAGGTATTTTACCAATTAATTTTCGGTCAAACGGTACAAGAAAAGCTTCACTTTTACTATTAAACTTCATTATCAGACGATTAATATCTAAAACTCCCTGCTAACGACTGCAGTTCCTCAAATTCACAGCTTGTCTCTTTAAAAAATCCGGATGAAGGCCATTGTGTTCCGAGAGTTTTCTCTATTTTTATATTTACAGTAGCCTCGCTACATGAAGAATCTTTCCTATTGAGTCTCTTCACTAAGGAGGTAACGGGGTTCAGCTATGTCTTTTTCATGATTTTAGTTTCATCCCTTAATGCATAAGTATCATTAGCAATAACAACATCTGGGTTTGAATGCAAAGGAAATCTTTGCTAATTTCATTGATTTCCATGTGATAAAAATGAATTACTGCCAAAGAATTCATGCACACACATACATACATTGGGCAGCACCCCTTACCAGGGTCATTGTCTTATTCATACTTTAAATGCTTAATGGTTGATGAAGATAATATGAAAAACGTTAGCTGCTTCATAGATATCATATCTTTAAATATTACACCGTTCACCCCTCGCCCTTCCGGGATATAAAAGCCCTTCCTTTCACATACTACTTCATTCTGGATATTTGTCTATCAGTTTCTGGTTTTCCTCTCCTCCTTCCTAAAAATTGTGAGGGATATCTACTGTTCACCAACCCATCGTCCTTATTCATTCCACATGATCAAACCATTTTCTGATATATTAGGTATGGATCCTCTCTTCTGCGTTTGTTCACATTCCACACCCCTTTGATTATGCTACGTAGACTATAACACATTATTTAATTTCATAACATTTCAACCTGTCTTACATTTGTCCGCAACGAGAGTTGCTTCCATAGTCCTAAATGTCTCTTCCCAGTCTTTTATCTATACATTTGCGTTACTTATTCTACCATCATCCATTATATTAATTTCAAGTAACAGCCACTTCCATTCTTATAAACTCATTGCTCAATCTTCCTGGATATACTCATAACCTTGCTCTTCTTCACATTGGCTATCATCTTTCTCTTCAATGAATACTTGAAAATCCATAAAATATAATGAAATTAGATTCTGCGCTTTCTCTTTGTTATCATTATAAGCAGTGGTGTATATTCAGCAAAAACCAAGCATTTCATACTCTATTCGTGTTTCTGGATGTGCAATTTTGCACCTATGTTTAAAATTTCCATTCTCTAACTTCTTGCTTCTCTCTCTTCATTCACAAAGAAATAAATCACCTTGGAGACAAATCACGCACTAGATTTACACCAGACTAGTCACCTTCTCCTTTCTAAGAATTCTACAACACTCTCTGCTGTTGATACTTGCTATCATCATACTTTTTTTTATAGCATTTAACACCTGATATACTACACATCCTCAAAACGCTCCTTATTATGGTCTGTCATAAAACTTTTCTAGGGCTAAGGATATTGCTAAAACATTTCATTTTACATTCAAACTTCTCCAACAACATTTTCAACTTGGCCCACAGCACTCGCTTCCCTGCCTAAATCCAAACATTCTTCCCCTGTCATTATCTTACTTTCTCAATAAAAAATCATATATAACTTCCCTGGCACACTAAGTGCTGGTATTCTATTAGAATTTAAAATATTTTCTTTGCCTGTCACTGACACATGCACACGTACTAACATACATACACACACATAAATATGTATACACACACACACACAAACACACACACACACATACACACACACTAAATATGTATACACACACTCACACACACACACACACATATATATATATACAAAATATATATATATATTATATATATATATATATATATATATATATATACATATAGATAAAGGTTTTTTTTTGCCACGAAGGAAAAAAAATGAAAAAGCGAGATAGCCGAGTACTTTCGGTCCTATTCGGACCCCTTTAATGTCCGAAAGTACTCGGCTATCTCGCTTTTTCATTTTTTTCCTTCGTGGCAAAAACCTTTTTATATACTTCGTTTTATATACTTCGTGATCAAGTTATTCATATATACAATATATATATTATAACATCACCATGACATTACATTTTTCAGAAACATTTAGCTACAAATGTCAAATAATATCCAATTCGGGTACCTGAAAGATTTGAACCCCCGACAGTATGTATCAACGACTTCTCACAAATATAATATATATATATATATACATATATATATATATATATATATATATATATATATATATATATATATATATATATATATATATATATATATATATATATATATATATATATATATATATATATATATATATATATACATATATTATATATACGTATATATATACTTTTTATGATTAATAAAGAAATAATACATATAGAAAGTAAGCTGTCTACAATGACTTAAAAATCTTCGTGCTGGAAGGAAAGGAAGTTTCGGAATATGTAAACAGAGAGTGACTGATTTGGTTATAAAGTGGGTTCAAGAAAAAGGTATCGGTCTCCATTTCAGTTTTAGATGATGTCATGTGCAATAATTTGTTACCTACTTACGAAATACTGGATTTGTAGTTGTTATAGTGATCTCTACTTCTTGAAAGCCGCCTGTTACTCTAAGTATAGTTTGTTCTTTGTCTGACTCTGCGATGTGAATAACTACATAACTTTAGTACCCTTTGCTGGAACTGAGATGAAGATCCCGATAACATTTCAGGGAAAGCCACTGACATACTCTTCTCATCCTAAGATGAAAACAACACCTTTCATTTTACAACAGTGAACCTACTGGTTCTGTCCTGAGATCAGGATTAAAATGACGTCAATGAGAATAGTTTTTTTTAATAATAAATGTAAGATTGGTTAGAAATTTTGCATAATTAATATAAGAAACTTAAATATTAAAATCAAGTTTACGTACAATAAACAGTCATTACTAATTGAAACGTTCTGGAGTTTTGTCTCAGATAACTTTCAAATAAAGAATTATTATAGGAGTTGTATGAAAACATTTTAAAATGAATTTACTTTTATTCCGAAAACTAAATACAATATCAGTTAGAATCAAAACTGTTGTACTTTTGCTGACTTTTAGACATAAATGAAGTGTCGTTCTAG
>NC_061110.1:73130350-73170350 GCF_015104395.2 Macrobrachium nipponense | reverse complement strand
GCACCAACCTGAAGGAGTGATAGAAAACGATGAGGCAAAGATCCTCTGGTACTATGGTATCAGAACAGATAGGGTGATACGTGCAAATAGACCAGACGTGACGTTGATTGACAAAGTCAAGAAGAAAGTACCCCTCATTGATGTTGCAATACCATGGGACACCAGAGTTGAAGAGAAAGGAGAAAAGGGAAAAAATGGATAGCATCAAGATCTGAAAATAGAAATAAGAAGGATATGGGATATGCCAGTGGAAATTGTACCCATAAACCATAGGAGCACTAGGCACGATCCCAAGATCCCTGAAAAGGAATCTAGAAAAACTAGAGGGTGAAGTAGCTCCAGGACTCATGCAGAAGAAGTGTGATCCTAGAAACGGCGCACATAGTAAGAAAAGTGATGGACTCCTAAGGAGGCAGGATGCAACCCGGAACCCCACACTATAAATACCACCCAGTCAGAAATTGGAGGACTGTGACAGAGCAAAAAAAAAAAAAAAAAAAATAATAATAATTGAAAAAGAAACCACAAAATCACTTTGTAACTTGTTTACTTCTAAGTATTTACATTTAGTTTTACTACAAACTCGAGTACTTTCAGGCCCCTATCTGTGGACCCATTTCAAGAGAGTTTGGGATGTTAGCCTGGGTCAAGGCACAGCAGTCTTCTGGAACTTCTTCTCGTTGAGCTGTCATTTATGTGATGGCTGTTCTGGTTTCCTTGAGAGTTGCCAATCCCCTCTTATCGCTCTGATATCCTGAGCTGAGGGTCAATGGGATTAATCCTTGAGGTAAGGGTGTGGTCACCAAAAGTCTGTTGGGCAGGAAACCTAATCTCCAGGTCAGCAGGGTCAATCTAGCTTCTTTTATATCAAAGCTCGGCTATGGGATCTTCTCAGGTAAAACCTTTGCTTCCTTCTATTACTTTAATCTCTCTGATGAGTGCACCTTCTACTACCCTCCTGCGACTAATTTTGTTGCTTTTGTATATAAGCCTACTGTTTTTGAAATCCATCGTGTGGTAATTTTCCCAACAATGCCTAGCTATAGCACTCCTCTGAGAGTTAAGTTGTACTGCCCTTGTATGTTCTTGTATTCTAGTCCTTATTCCCCTTCCTGATCCCCCCACATATCTGTCTCCACAATTGTTGCAATTGATATTGTATACCCCCGCTACATCATCTGTATTACTGTCTTCTCCTTCCAATTTATTTAGAGAAAAGTAACAATAATAAACTGCCTTTTATAGACATACTCATAGAAAGAAAAGAAATAGGATATGAATTCAGCACATATAGAAAGCCCACACATACAAACATATATTAATTTCTTCTCTTTTCACAGTCATGATATAAAAATAGGGGTTCTAACAGGTTTATTTCTTAGGGAAATGAGAACGTGTGACCCTTGCAAGATAGAACAAGAAATAAATTACATCGGTGAAAGCTTCGATGCATTAGCATACCCGGAATGGTCCAGAAAAAGGGCACTCAACAAAACTAGAAAATTTTTTTACAGAGCAAACGTAGAGAGTACATGAAATAAAGAAAACAAGAAATAGTTGCCCTCCCTTTTATGCCAAACATGAAACAAATCACTTCAAAAATGAAAGAAAGTAAATATAAATTTGTATATACCTTTGATAATACCGTAAAAAACAAAGTATATAAAAACCTTTCTTTTGCTGATAATCGAAAAATATCACCATCCTGAAAGCATATTACTCTATGAAAGTACATGTCCGTTGACTCGTTTCCAAACAAACGAATGAAACGTCATGTTAGCAGGTGAAACATCATCTGCATACTTAGACTAGAAGTACAATATTAGAATGCAGCTACTAGCGTTGAATATCGTATTTTTCCGCCGATAACATTAGGAAATATTTGGATTTTTTGTGGTTACCTAGTATAGACAAGGGCATCATTTGGCTAACAGGAGAATGTTGACAAGGTCATGACTATGGAGACTGGGTATGATGAGCTCATATTATTATTATTATTATTATTATTATTATTATTATTATTATTATTATTATTAATATTATTCAGTAGATGAAACGTATTCATATGCAACAAACCCACAGTGTCCATTGACTTGAAATTCAAGCTTCCAAAGAATATATCGTTTATTAGGAAGAAGTAAGAGGGAGTCAAGGGATACACATAAGTAGAGATTTAACCTATTAAAAAAATGAATTAATAAATAGATAAATAGATTGTAGTCAGAAATATCAGGACTTTTATGTACAAGGCTATGACGTTAATTGGTATTATTTCATTGGTTGCTTGTAAAACAATTTGAAGTTTTTCCATATGAGATGCCAAATTTTTGCCATTTGGTAGGGGAAGGTGGGGGGGGGGGGGGGGGGGGGGGGGGGGGGGGGGGGAGGGGGGGGGGGGGGGGGGGGGGATAAGGAAGAATAAATATTCCCCGTTGGCTTTATAATGTACGAAGACTTCTGAAGGTTTTTTGTGCGTATGACACTGAGTTGTATATCAGTGAGGCATATTGGACCTGGCATAATGGCACGGAGAGAGAGAGAGAGAGAGAGAGAGAGAGAGAGAGAGAGAGAGAGAGAGAGAGAGAGAGAGGGTGTGGGTGCGGGAAGAGAGAGAACAATTACGTCCTTCCCCTTGTGATGTTTGGAGATCAACAAAAAGCATTGTATAATCATAACACGAACAACAAATCTATAATTGTTTACTCAGGAAAATACTAAAATAATATCAGAGCTTAATTAACTTTATGCGATTGGGAATTTGTAATTAAGTTTCCCTAAAAATGCTTTTGAGGTTTTGTTTTTCAAATCAACAGTTAATTGTTTTCCAAAACGTCAAAAAAGAGAGAGATTTTTTGATGATTAAACACGAATAAATAGATGCTTTTTATGCCTTTCTGTGCTCACTGCTCCGACCATCAAAGAATAAAGCTAAAAACGGTTTAAAGAGGTATGTTACGTCACTTCGTAATGTTATTCGGCCTAATAATTAATAACAACTTTTGTCATATTAATGAATCCCAATGACCTGTGGTCATCGTTTGAGTACATTATCAACATGATCGGGATAAAGGACGATGTGGAGCCTCTGTCTACCGTATATATATATATAGATATATATATATATATATATATATATATAAGATATAGATATTATATATATAGAATATATATATAGTAATAGATGTATATGATATATATAGTATATATATGTATATATTATATAGTATATATGTATATATATATGGGATGAGATACATATATATATTTATAGATATGTATATATAAACAATATATATATATATATATGTATTTATATATATAGTATATAATATATATATATATATATGGTATCATATATATATGTATATATATAAATATATATAGATATATATATAATATATATATTATATATATATATATATATATATATATATATATATATATTTATATATATATATATATATATATATATATATATATATTAATTGTGTTTGTGCACGTATGTGGTATGTGCGTGTTCGTGATGTATATATATATATATATATATATATATATATATATATATATATATATATATATATATTATATATATATATATAAATATATATAATATATATATATATATATATATATATATATATATATATATATATATATATATATTGTGTGTGTGCGTGTGTTTGTTGGTGTGACCTCCGCCGTGTAGGAAAGGTAGGTCTGATGACAAATATATGAGTCTTCCAATTCTCAGTAAGCTTATCTATGGCATAGCTGTGACCGTGCAAAATAGACTCCCTCTTCATTATTTCGCTGGAGAGAGTTTCACTGAATATTTTGTCTGGAGATGAACCAAATATTCATTCCTTCCTATGGAATAGATAGAGGCTCTCTAGCTTGTAATGCAACGTTAGAACATCACGCTATTAAGGAAATGTATACTATATATATATATATATATATATATATATATATATATATATATATATATATATATATATATATATATATATATATATATATATATATATATATATATATATATATATTAAGCCACATTCCTATGATAGTGTGAGACTCTCAAGGAAAGGAAAGACGATCATCACCGCCACACTCACCCTCGATGCAGAAAACTTCCACAGTACTAGATGCTTCAAGGATACATAATAAGGGCTCAGTAGTAGGTTGTTGAACCCCCTGCACATTTTACTGTATTCACATCCTAGTTGTTGAAGCCCCTTCTTTCGAATACCTGTTTCATTCCAGCTATGCATTCTGTCTATTCATTTGGCTAACCTATAATCTTCCATCTTGACTGAACTATTTCTTTAGCTTAACTATTTCCTTTTCATAAATCTTTTTACCATTTTAGCTCTCATTATACCTCAAATACTATAAAAGCAATTATTCATCCACACTTCACTTCCATACAAAATCATTGGTTCAGCATTTCACTCATATATTCCACCCTTCGATTTCATATACATTCATGTGTATCCTTCCAATCTGTGGCATACTTCTTGCTATGTTTCCTGATTCGACTGTTCTGTGACTTTCCTTTCTCACCTCCTGGCATTGTCAGAAGCCTTTACTGTTCCAACTCCCTGGGTCACATTTACACACATAAACTTACTTATAATTTTAATCGTATTTAAGTTTACGATCAGCTTTTCCCCTTTGCAAAAAATATCACAATCCTCCACTAATATATATTTTTCCTCGCCATCTCTAACCAGCACTCTATCGTCTGCAAAAACTTGCCATACCAACTCCATTACAACCAGTTTTTTGTCCTACAACTGTGGACCTACATATACTGTTCTTTCTTTAACTTCCCTCCTCAATCCAGCCACCCCAGACCACCGCTCCCTCCCCCCCCACAAAAAAAAGAAAAAAGATTAAACAGCCAGTCAAACGTAACATACCCTTGTCTCACCTACATGTTTACACCAAACCAGTCACCACTAGCCGCTATTTCACTAGTTTTCTGATATGTTCCTATTGCATCTCTAAGGAAAAAGGTAAAAATGGAGGTTCGCAGAGTTGTAAAGGCAATTAATAGGCCATCACGCAATGCTTTGGAAGGCAAACAGATTTGCACATAATCAACACCCAGCTAGGCCCAGAGAGAGCCAGGAATTTGATGCTGATGAGTCAGCAGCTAGACCTAGTGGCTCTCCCGGATTCCCCATCCCTGGCTCACAGTGACTTTATGTAAGGTTGTGTTTTGCCAGTGAAATCTATTGGGACTGGATCACCAGTCCGCAATCTCTGATAACCAGCTGAGATACCACAACCGTCATTGGACGTGTTCAGAGCTGGATGAGTCACAAATGATGAAATGTGTTTCATTTGTACGGATTTGAAATAGTTCAGCATGATAGTCATGAATGGTGAAGAGAACTTTGTCCTCTTAGTTACCACGTAATAACTTTACACATAAGTACTTTTAAATAACAATACAGCAAACATCAGTAAAATTTATTATGACAATATGTGTTTAATGAAGGGCTTTAACTACATACATGGTTTATTACTGCCTAGGTTTAATAACTGCTGGTTAGTTTTTAGCAGAAGTTGTCACACTATGAGGACTGTTGTTACCCTGTGAACAGAGTGATTAGTTAGGAACTTGAAAGATTGTAATACTCTAATGCCACCCCATCTCAAGAGGAAAGAGGTTATGTCAATATAATATATATATAATTGTGTGTGTATGGGGAGGGGGTGTGTATAAAGAAGCCTGTGCATATGTGGTTATGTTCATGAACCCTTACATGATCATGGGTAGATGAAATGTTGCATGACAGACAGCCTGAATCTCCTCGAAGAGAAAAGCTCTCTCTCTCTCTCTCTCTCTCTCTCTCTCTCTCTCTCTCTGTGAACTCCAGCATCATCCCGGAGGTAATATATATGCTCATTCCATTTTTGTAGCTTCAAATAGGCACTAACGTCTCTCGAAGAAGCAGGAAGAAGCAGCTCATTTGAATAGCGAACTCATTCCTCATTTCGGGTTGGCTGCGTTTCATTTCTAAATAGGTTTTATTACCCCCGGGAGAATACCCGGCTCACCCCCCACCGATCCCCCTCCCCGTTGTTCTTGGAGGTGATGGCTAGGAATGGCTCGTGTTCCTATCCGACGTGAAGATCTGAAAGAAAGAGAAATTAGTGACCATAACTGCTTCGGACTTTTTGTATGAATTACTCGTAAAATTATTGACAGTAGTTATACAGAAATCTGAATACTTACGTACTTGCAGAATTCGTAACAGTAAGGGGCTTTATGAATATGTTTACGGTATATTGTTTTTAATTTTGTTTATGGATGCTTTAACTTGACGCAGTCCTAAAGACACCATTAAAGCAGTGTTGAATAATACTTTACCAGGCTATTACAGGGGATGGCTCTTCATATCAGTTAGGTGTTTATTTTTCGCTGGACTGGGACATGACATTATCTTAATTAACATCTTGACCAGGCTTGGATCCATGCAGCTCGTTAAAGACGGTCCTTATCATCCTAAACAGACCTTTGACATTTAGGATGGTGTGCAAATGACTCTCAACAATTTCCGGTGCTCTAGAAAGGCCTTCAGTATTTCAGATTATTTCGAGGATTTTGAATAGATTTCTACTTCAAAAATAAAATTTTTTTTTCTTCACAGTATTCTAATTCATAACATTAAAAAATAGCAAAATACGCAACATGGACTATTAGACATTAAGATGGGTGGCTGTGTTTAGTACTAATCCCAGAAAATGATTGTTAGAACCGAGCGAGACAAACACTTGAACACGCGATCCCATTCTCTCTCTCTCTCCATATATATATATATATATATATATATATATATATATATATATATATATATATATATATGTGTGTGTGTGTGTGTGTGTGGTGTGTGTGTGTGAGTGTGTGTATTTAAAGTGGTGAAAATAGATTTGTTAAGCCTTGATGATTATTTACTCCATGTATACCCCTCTTTTGTGAAATTATCAAATGAAAGACGCTGGTCTATCTCGGAGTATGAAAGTTCTTCAGAGTTAGTGGAATTCGTTATTATATATATATATATATATATATATATTATATATATATATATATATATATAGCACTGGTGGTAAACTGGGGTACAGTATCCGCAACACTCAGTAGAACATCAGAATATATATATATATATATATATATATATATATATATATATATATATATATATATATATATCTATCTGATATTCCACTAAGTGTTGCGGATACGTATAGCCCACTTTACCACCAGAGCTATATATATATATATATATATATATATATATATATATTATAACGAATTCCACTAATTCTGAAGAACTTTCATAACTCCGAGATGGAACCAGAGTCTTTCATTTGAAATTTCCACAATAGATAGTTATACAGTGGAATAAAATAATGAGCAAGGCTTAACAAATGTATTTTCACCACTTTGAATAATACACAAAAGCCATTACCACCAGCTTAGAAAAAATATGTATGCCACCACCACTGGATAATGAACTCAGCCAAAATAAGCAGTAACAACTCGACGTAAGTTTTTCCATGGATGAAAAACAGAATTAAAACCGAAGTAAATCCACCGTTACCAAGAGATGGCGTTAGAAATTAAGTAATTTCACTTTTACCAACAGATGGCGTTAGGAGTTTGTAATTTACATAAACCTTTAAAGTAAATGAAATTGGTTGGTTTTTGACAATATATATATATATATATATATATATATATATATATATATATATATATATATATATATATATATATATATATATATATAATATATATAGCTATAGTGGTAAACTGAGCTACACGTATCCGCACACTTAGTGGAACATCACAATATTCCGTCCCCCTTACTGCCCTTAGGTGCTTAAAGAGAATAATCATAGTAATTAATCTCTTAATCTCTTTTTGCTGATGCAAAAAAAAAAATCATCTCTACTAGAGCTACAGTTTTTCAGCTCTCTCTCTCTCTCTCTCTCTCTCTCTCTCTCTCTCTCTCTCTAAGACCTTACCATATGAGGTATGTTCTTGTATGTTTCTTCGCTTATCAATTAAGAATGCAGTATTTTACTTTATATTACATACGTGAATAGAATAAATGTAAATGCATGTCTTTTATTATACTGCTCTTACGGGACCTATCTGTTCTCTATTTCATTCATGTTCTCCAATATACTTTCCCTCTTTTTTGTTAATAAATCAAATCCGCATGGATTAAACATGTCGTTAAGAAGCAATGTTTTCTTTTAGTGGAATATATGAGAAATATATTAATTTCATTTTCAGACTAATAAAAATATTCTTTTTCTGCAGTGAACAAAACCATTTGAATTAAATGTTATGTAAGTAAGGAATTAAGACTTTAAGAATAAATAAATGAAATTATAGCCTTTGATAGTTGATGGGGCTCAAAATAATCAACACATAGTTTTCATCAGAAGGCATCCTAATTATACGAATCAATACATTTAATAACCCGTTTTGGGGGAATTGCTATACATCTTGCATAGCAATTTGTCTGTTAATTAATGGGACAACACATTAATCTTGAAGTTTATATGATCTCTTTATGATTTTAAACAATTTAATTTTTTTATGAATAATGTATCTATAATTCTTACCAGTTCAAATATTCAACAGACCCAGTTCTACACGTGTCTTGCTTTGTTATGAAATTGTATGAACTGGATGTTTCATAACACTGGATATTTTCCAACTACTTCTTAAGCAGCGCATTAGGTCGTGAAAGGTTTTCACCTCCGAAAACTTTTCTCTGTTCAGAAAAATCTCAGTAGAGCAAGAACATTTCCCAGGTTTTTTCAATTGATTTCCTCTGGAACGTGTTATATTTTCTCTCAATTTTCTTGTGTTATTGTGGATAGTGTCAGCAATTATGCTTTAAGGATATAATATTGTAAGTAGTAGTAATTTTTTCTTATATTAAGTCTCTCTTCCTTTATCTTACTATCGTAATGAAGATACTATCAGTATAAATGTTGTATTTAGTTCTTTTAACCTTTACATTTGCACGAAGGAATAGTTATTCATTTCAACCATTTATTCGGAATACCTCTATCATCCAGATGGACTTATTATCCTTATTTAGCCCCTCAGTCATACTGTGACCACCATACTGTTGTAGCATCTGACTTGCAGTCTCATGAATTTCTATTCCCTTTCCATTTTGCCACTCTAGTTTGCCCACTTCACATACTCATCATTCACTTCCACATGCCTTCTCAAAGTTATACGAACTATTGCCTATCCTCTGTCTTTTGGTATCCCAATAATCTTCAAAATATTCGCTGAATATTCTTCAGAAGGCGTTTTTCTAATTACGCGTTTAATATTTTTAGATCCATTTGTTTCGTAATCTTTCTCTGGCCATTGAATCCGTTCATAAATCAACTTGTTATTCGCAGGGTCAAAGCAAGAACATGATGTTGCTCCACACGGAAGTAAAAGCATATTTACATAATTTCCTCGCAATCCACCTGGTCTCTTTTTTGAGGGATTTTATGCAGAAAGAGTTTACCCTCCGTTAATTATAGGGTTAGGCTACCAGGCCATGGCATGGAATAAGGATGCTCTAAAATCTACGTATATTTGGCGATTGCGTGTCTTTTCGAAGTTGTTACCTCTCCAATTAATAGACACATGCAATATTGTTCAACTTGTCTGATCGAATAACTGATGGTATCACAAACTCGCTCTATGTACTGTATAAATATAGTATATATATATATATATATATATATATATATATATATATATATATAATATATATATATATATTGTTACATGTGTGGTCGTTTTGGATAGGGTTATATGAATAAAATAGTAAGCCTTGCTGTGAAAGTCTGCCACAACCCACACACATAAGGATATGGAGTAAGAATGAAGTTCTTTTGACTTACCTTGCATTGGAAAATCAGCCAGTTAGATCTTAATTAAGTTTATTTACAAAAACATTGAACAGCCTGAGACAAATGGAATGGCAGATAGGCCACGTGGAGAGGGCACAGAATACTGTGTTAAATTACTCTATTATTCACAATAACATGAGAGAATGGCCAAATTCACAATCTGTACAAGGCTAGTTTCCAAATATGATGATATCTTCTAAGGTAATTAAGCACTGGCAAAGAGGCAGAATGCACGGGTCAGCAGGTGGAAATCTGGAAATGAATTCCAGCTTACACACAACTTAAAACAAAGACTTCTTGCACAGCATTTATGACTAATGCACTACGGAGGGAATTTATCCTTAAATCACACACGATGCTGGTAATATGGGGAGAAATCTAATGCTTACGGGGAATAGCTTAAAGAAGATCTTCGTTGATCTTGGACAAGTCACAAGGGAAGCTTGTGCTTGCTAGGTTGGATGAAAGGAGGTTCATTAGAGTAGTGAGAAATTGAATTTGAAAACGTGGGAGAGTTTGTTTGACTCAGAGGAAAAGAACTGGCTATATGAATGTAACTCAGACGTACCAGGGTGCCTTTAGTGTGTAACGTGATGAGAAGATGGCATCGCCTTTGTCCGAGTTTTGGGGTCACGCCAGCGAGCGCCTTTTATCTAGCCCTATGAAAGGCAAGGGCTAACATCTGTCCATGATGAGAGACTAAGCAGGACTGAGGATGAATCAGGGTGCGGATGATTTGCATTGGGGGCAGTACCCACCCCCCCACCCCCCACCTTGGCAGGTCATTCTGGAAACAGACATAAGGCCAGTAATAAGATCAAGGTAAAATAGGTCTTAAGACTAGGCCTAGGAAGGGCCTACCTAGCTGCCCAACTTCCCCTGTGTTATGTCCGTAGTGCTTAACAAATTAATACCCTCCCGCTAAACTACGATGGACTGGAAATTCCTATTTCAGCTGTCTGGCCTGGTCTATGCTGATTTCCCTAAATCCCTCCCTAAGTCAGCCAATGTTGGGGGATAAAATGGCTGCTGCTTCTAGCTTAATTTTAATTTCAATTTCTGGTGAGGCGAGGCGAGATAAGCCGTAAAATATATGTATATATATATATATATATATATATATATATATATATATATATATATATGTATTATATATATATATATATATATATATATATATATATATATATATATATATGTATATGTATATATAAATATATATATATATATATATATATATATATATATATATATATATATATATATATATATCTATATCATATATATATATATATATATATATATCTGTGTGTGTTGTGTGTGTGTGTGTGTGTGTGTGTGTGTGTGCGCGCGCACATAGTACGTGTGTAAAATATCAGTCACAAACTGATATTTTACACACGCACACACGCACACACATGTATATATATTATATATATATATATATATATATATATATATATATATATATATATATAAAATATATATATATATACTATACATATATATATATATATCGATCAGTTGCGATTTGTTAATGATGATTTTTGTATTAGTAAATTCCTTTTGTACTTAATTCTTTTAAAATTCCCAAAAAGTAAAAATGATAAAAAAAAGCAAAAGTAAGATTAATGACCGATACTATATGCTTGGACAACAGTGTATATTTATTCGATAGTAAATAAATTGCACTATTTATTTACAACCTTCTAGAAGAACAAAAATGGTTTTTAAAAAAAAAAACTCGCGGGTAATGATATGCTTGAATTGCAAATATTATTCTGAAGGAAAACCATCCCAGGTACTGCAATACAGAGCAAGGTTCTGGGAGGCTATGTTAATGCGATCTTTATTCAGCCTTAACATGGGAAGATTCGAGGCAAGCGAAATTTGTAATAATTACTTCTCTCTCTCTCTCTCTCTCTCTCTCTCTCTCTCTCTCTCTCTCTCTCTCTCTCTCTCTTTCAGATTTCTTTTTAATTTTCTTTTCATTATATTGATCACTTCCATTTGCTTGCGCCCTCAACTTATATATGTTATGTAGCTTTTCTTTATACGTCGTTGTCATTATTAGATGGTATTTTACTTAAATATATACACATAATATATATATATATATATATATATATATATATATATATATATATGTATATATCACAATGATTATAGCTTTTTCTTTCGTCCATCCTTGATTAAGTCCATAGAATGATGGACGAAAGCTATAATTATTGTAAATATTTTTACAAATACATTTTTTCTTAATAAACAAGAATATTGCTGTGGATCCTTCTACTGGGGTTACTTAAAAGCACGATACTATGTTTTTATATTGCATATATATATATATATATATATATATATATATATATAATATATATATATATATATATATATATATACATGTATATACATACACACACATCTCTATATATATATATATATTATATAATATATATATATATATATATTATATATATATATATATGAGATCTTGTTGAAAGTAAAAAGAAAGATACTAAGTCATTCAACTTTTATTTTAAAATTATCTTCATGGCATTTTAGGCTGCCTTAAAGAAGTCTTTAAAAAAAAAAAAGCAGAAAATGTTGGCATTTCCTTCGTTTATTTTCATTTAGGGACCTCTTGTATTCTTGATCCATCGGTCTAGTGTTAGATTAGATAAGGAGGAGAATTCGTAGATATAAGGTTGCTGTGAAATAATTAATTATGAAGTTTGGAACTTGCTGGAAAATTCTGCATGTAACAAGCATGGATTTAGCTAAAGCTTTAGATAGAATCTATAAAAGGGTAAAGTGCAGACTGGTTAAATATTCTTATAATGGAAGCTTGTGATAATGTATTAAGATGGCATAGTAACTGGTTTTGTGCAAAGCTGGATCTGTAGAAAGATTGTGTCAAGTCTCCGTGATTTCTTAATATCTTTCTGGACGTAATGATGTAACAAGTGTGAGAAAGAGCAGTATATGTCAACGCCTTATTGAATAAGGTAATATGTCGTAAAAAAAACGCTTGGAATGGTTATATCTGCCAATGACACTGTAATGATTGCGATATACTGGAGTGAAAGTGCAGAATATAGCGAGAGAATTTGAAAGTGTTTGCAAGTGGAGAAAATATATAGTAAATGTGAGGAAGAGTCGTGTTATGAGGCAAATAGAAATTAGGATTGTGTGTGAATGGATTGGCGGAATTCCTATAAGTATTTGTGAACATATGCAATATAACAGATATGATAAGATATGACGTGAGTCATGCAATACGTGAAGCAAGGAATTTAGCATTGTGTTTACAAAAGACTGGAGACGAACTAGCTTCAAATGCCAAAATGGGGATGCAAGAAAAGTCTGTTAAGACAACTGTTCTTTACGGAAATGAAATGTGGAGGTTTAAAGCAAAAGAAAAACGTTTGAAGATGTTAAGATAAACTGCTTGCGAAGTTAATATGGTGGAAGAACAACTGAGATGAAATAACTGGTAAAATGGTATTTTGAGATGTTTTATTCGTAAGGAAAGAATGGACCATGAAATGGCAAAAACGAGTGTATGATTTGGAAGCGTTAGGGGAAAAGAGAGGAAGACCAAGATCATGTTGATTAGATGACTTGAAAGAGTGCTGGAAAGGAAGGGCCATAATAACCAGGAAGTGCTAGAGCGCGTGCAATTTAGAAGAATATTACTGCGTGCGTAGGCGTTATCACGCTGGTGAAGAACCTTCCATAAAGGCGCATGAAGAGACTAATTTATACGTGTGTGCTTCTCTATTATAGCTTTCTCTCATTCGCTCTACTAGCATGTCTTCCCCCGCCTTTTTTTTTTTTTTTTTTTGCGAGCAGTAAGAAGTTACTGAATCTTTTCGGTCTGTCTCTCAGCCTCTTTACATACATGAGTTTACATGACATTGTACGCTGCATAACGCGTAATCTTCCTTCTGATATAATTTTCTAACTATACGGGTGGAAAGATTTTACTATTTAAGTGACCCAGTGAAGATTCATTATGATGAAGTTGTTCGTATCATCATCATGTTTCTACTGTAATGTTACTACTGTATTTCGCTTTCTTCTTCTATTATTATTATTATATTAGGAAACACATCTCGTAAGAAACTGAATATTGCAACTATTATCAGGATATTTGCCTCTAATAAAGAAGTCAGCTCCGTACTTGTGCACATTTGTAAAAGGATTGGCTCATACTTTGCTTTTGTAATCCTGTACCAGTTTTTTACAGTTCGCAAATTTTGATCAAATGAATTTATTTAATGTTCAAAAATAAACAAGTTTTCTGTGAGTAAGTTATAGGTAAAATGTATCCTAAAAAATCATAAAAAAGTCGTTCATATATCGTTTAATATATTTGAAACATGTGCCGAGATCTAAGAATTTTGCTTCCCAAACATCCTACAAATGAAAGATAGAAAACATTTCCTTCTTCCTTGATGGGCAATCGGACTAAACAGATCAATTGGTTATTCTATTTCGCATGTGAAAACAATTACTTAAAGTATAGAGAAAAGGGCAGTATATACTCTTCGATTCTTTATACCAAAAAGGTATCATATACTTCAGAGCAATAGCCAATACAATCAGAGCTTAGGGCGCTCATCTAAGAATATATTTGATTTTGAGACAGAACGAAGACCCAGTCTGACAACCCACACATCTCTTGAGAAAGGGCCACAGACAGGGATGAAGTCAGTAATTTTGTGGGTTTCTTTTTACAGCTTCAGAAGAAAAAAACTGAAAGAAGTTTTGTTTTTGTTTGATATAACTGGTTTGTTGCTATGTTTGAAGTTTCATCAATTACATATGTCGATAAAGAAGTTATATGAAAACTTGCTATGACTGGCACATTAAGTATTGTAATATGGAAAAATACTCCAACATTCAGAAGCCTTTTCACTGCATATTAATTTTTTAGAGAGAGAGTCTTGAAAACTTATTTTTCTCCTTTTATAGAATACACTTAGAAATACCATATGCCACTAATATAGACGTCTTTGGTACATCTTTTTTGCAGTTTCACTGGTTTATATAAAGATAGAGAGGAACAAATGACGTACAGATTCAGCAAACACATCAAGCATTTTGGCCTACACACTCGACCAAATACAGGTACATTCCCTAACAAACCGCCAACACATTCCCGCGAAAAACAATGCTAAATTTTGAATATTTCTATATCTGTTACTATGACTGTATCAAGCTCATTTGTGCCAATTTCGCCCCAGATGGAGACGGGGTGGGTAGCGGATTGGGAGTGTAGGGGAGACATGACACATCCACCTTCCTCCAGCGAACCTGTTTGTCTGCCCCGGGTGGGGTAGATAGAGGATCGGGAGGGTATGGGAGACATGACACATCCACCTTCCTCCTGCAAACTTGTTTGCCTGCCCCGGTTCGGTGAGGGGTGGGTAGCGGAATGGGAGTGTAGGGGGATATATGACACATCCACCCTGCTCCTGCAAACCTGTTTTACTGCTCCGGGTGGCGACGAAATAAGTAAGGGGGTGGACACGACGGGCAGCGCCGGGTTTCAACGCAGCGTAACGCACACCATCAAGCTTATTAAGAATAATAAAAGGAATCGTTTTAACAGTTAAGATATTTGCCTCGACTGTGAAAAGTTCAGAGTTCCTTTCCTGGGAGAGGAAACCTAGAACTCTCATAGTTGAGCAAGTATCAAAACCCTTAAAACGGTGGTTATTATTATTATTATTATTATTATTATTATTATTATTATTATTATTATTATTATTATTATTGTTTTACGAAGAGTCTTTCTAATATTGCCAAGGCAAATAACACAATGAACATGATACAGTTATTGTAAGAGATATATAGGAACAGACAGTATTTAGCGACATTGGCAACAATGATATAACAATTGGTGTAGGAATAAACACAAAATAACAACAACAACAGCGTCCTAGTCACTACATACCGGGAATAGCCCTGACGACAGTCAAGGTAATTCCTCGGCTAAGCCAGTGACATACATTCTAACTTCCTTTTGTACAGAACTCATAATTTTCGTATATTTTCATCCAAACCTCATCATTATCGTTATCTACACTTGTTTGCGAAAGAGCAATCATGTTGTTAGCCTTATTTCAAGACTTTTTTTTTCCTTATTAACCTTCCAACGTCAATGGCAGCTTGATTTGTTCTTAGTCAAAGTTTATACCGTGCAGGGATAATCTGGCGTTACCGCAGCGAAGGTCACCGGTAATAATTGTTTCTTAGAAAGACTCACAAACACACGGTGTACACACACACACACACACACACGCACACACACACACACACACACACACACACATATATATATATATATATATATATATATATATATATATATATATATATAACGGAAATAACAATGTGATATAAAGTATAATCAAAGAATTTAGCTACGCGAAAATGAGATAACAGAGTGCTAGTCATTTTCAAGCCATAATATAGAACAGAAGACTGCAATAAAAAAAAAAGGACTGTCCAATAAACAACAACTAAGCACAATAACATATATAACCATGTTAATGGATACAAAGGTCATTACATTTGGATTAAATCTTTAGGCGAGGAAGAAGTTTCTAAGATTAACTCAGTCCATGGCTACAACAAGGCCAGAAAGCCAGACAAATGACACCAATTCGGATCTCTGACATTCTTTAGTTTCTTTTAAATATCTTTCAAGCATATTGCGTAGATTGGGGTCAATAATGGAAAGACCTGGGTCTTAGGTTGATATTATATTCCGTTGTATTAACGCATATTCAAGGACATTCCTTGATTTAGTGTTTATACTTCTTGTAATTATACTGCAATATTTTGCCTGTGCTTCATATTCCACAACCAGAAACCTCCGTTCATCTCTCGCCCTTCTTCTCATAGTTTTCATCCATGTAGCTACGTATATCTAGGCCTAGAATTTTTCTGATGCCCATGGGAGTATTATTCTCCTTGGTAGCTATATCTAGGCCTAACAATTTTTCTGATGCCCACAGGAGTATTATTCTCCCTGGTAGCTATATCTAGGCCTAACAATTTTTCTGATGCCCATGGGAGTATTATTCTCCCTGGTAACCTATATCTAGGTCTAACCCTTTTTCTGATGCCCATAGGAGTATTATTCTCCCTGGTAGCTATATCTAGGCCTAACAATTTTTCTGATGCCCATAGGAGTATATTCTCCCTGGTAGCTATATCTAGGAATAACAATTTTTCTGAAATATCTAGGCCTAACAATTTTTCTGATGCCCATAGGAGTATTATTCTCCCTGAGCTTCCGTGAAGGAAAAGTCCAAACCATGTCCGTCTACCGTTCTTCATTATCCCATCTGTATATGGAACTCGCATTGTTTCCCTTACGATATCATTCTCACTCTATCCGGCCATTTGACTTATCATATTCTCCTTCCTAAAGATTTAGTCTCTAATCTACAAAGTCTTTTAAATATAGATTCACTACCAATCTATGATACACGTCCCTATATAAATGCAGTTCGTATGAGGCATGTATAGTCTTATTTTCGTATGCAATTTCTCTCGATTAGAGTCCAGTTATTATTATTCAGTCTACCCATGGTTTGATTGTCGTTTTTAGTCTAACCGAATTTCAACTCCAGAGAACCTTTATTGGGTATCGTTATTTCTATACGTATGAAAGATTTAACTTTCTCAATATAATTCCCATCTGTCATCATTACTTCTGTTCTTCCAAGAAATGTTTTGAGTTCCATCTTCCTAGTTATACGATGAATTCTATCAAACAAGCTTTGTAATGCTGCCTCACGTGCAAGTCTGCTCAGCTTCAATTTTTACTCCAGTCTAAACTTTCTCTTTCATATATATACAAACACTTTTCTCATGATACAATCAATGAGAAAGTTCCACGCTGGATGGGTGGTTTTCGAGCTTGGCTGCCAGTCCGGTGGTCCAAAGTTCGTTTCCCTGCTCTGCCAACGCGGAATCAGAATAATTTATTTCAGGTGAAAGAACTGCATTTCTCGATATAGTGTGGTTTGGATCCCACAATAAACTGTAGGTCCCGTTGCTAGGTAACCAACTGGTTCCTAGCCACGTGAAAATATCTAATCCTTCGGGCCAGCCCCAGGAGAGCTGTTAATCAGTTCAGTGGTCTGGTTAAACTAAGATGTACTTAACTTTTAATCAATGAGAAGGGCAAACTGCAAAGAATAACAACATCCCTCGGCAGCAATTCACCACTTACTATAAATTCACTTGAAAAAACCTATTCAGCACTCAACTTTACATCTACTTCGCTCATGGATAATTTTACTAAGCTTTACGTATACTAATGGTAGAGAAACTAGACATTCCATGGTATTGGTCTGTGACCAATACCATGGAATGTCTAGTTTCTCTACCATTAGTATACGTAAAGCTTATAAAAAATGGAATTTAATACAAGCTACGGTATACTAATGTTAGAGAAACTAGGGACATTCCATGGTATTGCCTTCTTGTAATCATCAAAGTTCATCAGAAGGGTATTTCAAAATTTTAATACCGTGCAAAGTATACTAAATGGGTATCTCGTAAACTGTCGAGATGCGAATCAGTATTCGAAACATGCAATATATGCATTATTTTTTTTTTTATTAAATTATCACTAAATGGTCGTAATTCATTGAACAACGTCTTCAATCAAATCTTATATTCGGCATAAATGTATGTATCTAAATATGGAAGACAAATTTCTAGGATAAAGGGCACCTTTGTCAGGATGAATGAAACACTGTTTATTGTACTTGAGAGCATAATTAAATCTCTTACTATTAGCGAGCTCACTACTTCGGCCAAACTATGTCCTATCTTGCCAAAACTTATTTTTCTTAATTCCTGAGGCTAATTGTTGCGGTAGTTGTTGAAGTGACCTTAGGATATGCTGGTTCAAATGCATTGCTAAGTCCTCTGTGCATATTATATGAGGCGGAGATTTTTGTGAAAATTTTTTGCATAAGTCATATATTATTGAAACAGCTCGGGGAAGAACGCGGTATCTACTTTATTTTTTATTAATAATAAGAAATTTCACACACACACAGACACACACACGAATAATTTGATCATAAAATATATAAAACGTGATGCTATGTATAGATAAAGGCGATGCCACGGAGGAAAAATGAAAAGACGAGAAATGCCGAGATCTTTTGGTCTACGCGACCCTTTAATTGAGGCACAAGTGATCAGAACAGAGCATAAACACAGTATATGTACGCTTAGTATACAAAATGACATTACAGGATTAACATAAGGTCCAATTCACTTTAAAGAAACGAAAAAACGCCCGTGGGCTAGATTAGAGATTTTAAAGGCAGCCACTCACACGTAGACGCAGATAATTTAGTCAGAAAACAATACATTTTTGAAAACAAGGAGGCATATACGACCTGGCTATACAGATTTAGTACAATCCCGAAAATTAGGTTAAGGATGTAGGAGCGGTGCCTGGTCAAAGCAAAACAATATACTTTGAATTAGTAACCTGAAATTTATAAAAATGTTCAAATATTGAGTGAGAAACGAACATAGGATATAACTATAGCAAACATAAGAGAGAGACCTTACCTTACAGACCTTACAGTTCGTTCGGGTTGCCCCAGGTCCCTCAGTGTGAGGCACCTCTAATGTCTACCAGAGAGTTGCTAGTACATCTTCCGGTATATTTTGCATCTTCCAATCTTGGATGGTCTGGGATGCAGTTTAGATATTTGTCGAGCTTATTCTTAAACACATCTACGCTCACTCCTGATATATTCCTCAGATGAGCTGGCAACGCATTGAATAGACGCTGCATTATCGATGCTGGTGCGTAGTGGATTAATGTCCTGTGTGCTTTCCTTATTTTTCCTGGTATAGTTTTGGGCACTATTAATCTACCTCTGCTTGCTCTTTCTGATATTTTTAGTTCCATGATATTTTCTGTTATTCCTTCTATCTGTTTCCATGCCTGAATTATCATGTAGCGTTCTCTTCTCCTTTCTAGACTATATAATTTTAAGGATTGTAATCTTCCCAGTAGTCAAGGTCCTTAACTTCTTCTATTCTAGCTGTAAAGGACCTTTGTACACTCTCTATTTGTGCAATATCCTTTTGATAGTGTGGGTACCATATCATATTGCAATATTCAAGTGGACTACGAACATATGTTTTATAAAGCATAATCATGTGTTCAGCTTTTCTTGTTTTGAAGTGCCGTAACAACATTCCATTTTTGCTTTACATTTTGCCAAAAGAATTGCCATTTGATCATTGCATAACATGTTCCTATTTCATCATCACACCAAGGTCTTTAACTGCTTCCTTATTTGTGATTGTCTCATTATTAGGTCCCCTATATGCATATAGCTTTCCTTCTCTGTCTCCATAATTTATTGATTCAAATTTATCAGAGTTAAATACCATCCTATTTTCCTCTGCCCAATCATATACTTTGTTTAGGTCTCTTTGTAGACGTTCCTATCTTCATCACAAGTAATTTCTCTACTTATTCTTGTGTCATCAGCGAAACTACTCACTATCCGAATCCTTAACATTACTGTCTATGTCTTCCAATCATAATAACAAACAGTATTGCAGCTAACACCGTACCTTGTGGCACACCGGATATTACCTTGGTTTCATCCGATTTCTCATCGTTTGCAATAACTATCTGTTTTCTGTTGTGTAAAAATTCTTTTAACCATCTTCCTACTTTATCTACGATATTGTGTTTTCTAATTTTCTTTGCTAATATATTATGGTCTACTTTGTCAAAAGCTTTTGCAAAGTCTAGATAAACACACTGTTTCATTTCCGCTTTTCATATTTTGAATATGTTCTCAACGGTGGACTAACAGTTGGGTTTGTGTACTTTTTTTCCGGGTACGAAACCGTGATGTCCTATATTAAAACAAATTATTTTTTATTAAATGTTTCATAATATTTTTCTTCATTACCCTTTCATACACTTTCATAAATATGTGATGTTAGACTCACAGGCCTATAATTACTTGCCTCTAGTCTTGATCCACTTTTGAAAGTAGGGGTGATATATGCTAATTTGTGCTCATCATAAATCTTGCCTGTATCTACACTTTGTCTTAATAATATTGCAAGTGGCTTTGCGATAGAATGAACTACTTTCTTTAACAAAATAGCAGGGACTCCATCAGGCCCTGCAGCAGCTCCATTTTTAATTTCATTAATTGCCTGCACAATATCAGCTTCATTAATTTCTATGTCAGCTAAATATTCACTATTTTCGTCCCTTACTTCTATATCATTATCTTCATTATCTATTCTAGGGGTGAATTCTCTCTTATATCGTTCTGCCAGTATGTTGCAATTTCCTTTTTTTTTTCATTCGTTAATCTCCCTTCAATTCTCAGAGGGCCTAATTTCTATCTTCTTTTATTCATCTTCTTCGCATATGAGTATAATAGTTTGGGGTTTTTGCTTGATATTAATAGGGTTTTTTTCTTCCAAGTCCCGTTTTTCATTTTCTTTTGATTGTTATAATCTTTTGTTTTGCATTTTCTATCTTACTTTTTAGTTTCTATAACTTTCCATGCATTTTTTTTCTTTTGCAAGACCTTTTTTCCACTTTCTGATTTTCTGGAACAAGATCCTTCTGTCTCTTGGTATGCATGAATTGGATGTTGACTTTTTTCTTCCGGTATATATTTATCCACTATTTTCTCTAATATTTTATATAATATCTCCGTATTTACCCTTATGTCATTCACTACGAAAATGTTATCCCAATCTTTGTTTAATTCTTCATTTATTTTCTGACCATTTTATATTTTTACTGTAGAAGTTGTATTTTCCATATCCTTCCCACTTTTTCATTTCTTGCTTATCTCTGTTTTCACTTGCTTTGGGAATGAACTGTTAATTCTATGACATTATGGTCTGAAATACTCGCATTATAAACTATTATTTCTTTAACATAATTCATCTCGTTCACAAATACTAGGTCTAAAGTATTTTTCCTTTCTTGTTGGCAGGTGATTTATTTGTTGAATGTTGTATTCTAGTAGCATATCTAATAGCTTTTCAAATTGCCTCTTATCTTCTGCACTACTATTACTCTCTTTTTTATATGTATAAGTACAACCACAATCTCCTATTCGTTCTTTCCATTCTACGAAAGGAAAGTTGAAGTCACCAGATAGGAGAATAGTCCAGTCCTTGTGATTTCTACATATATCATCCAATTTTTCAATTATTAAGTCAAACTCTTTAGTATTAGGAGGTCTATATATTACTATGTTCATTAATTTTTCAGATTCAAATTCTACCGCTATTAGTTCACATTCTGAGTTACTATATTTCTCATATATTTTTCCTTGTTTTTTGTCTTTCCCATATATTTGCGGTTCCCCTTGATTCCTATTTTTTCTATCTGATCTATAAGTCTGGAACCCTTTTATTTGATCATCATTCCCAGTCTCTTGGGAATACCAGGTTTCACTTATATTCATTATATCTATTTTCTTTCAATTTGGGGTTTAGTTCTTCTAAGTACTCTATTTTTCTTTTTGAGTTACTCGTAACTAAACCCTGCGCATTCATCACTATGATGGTTTGCGTGTTTTCTCCTTCATTTAATATTGGTAGTAATAAGGATTTTCCCATGTCTCTTTCCTGTTCTGGTATGTTGTTCTTTTTTTCATTTCCAGAAATTCTGACATTAAAAAATCCAACTTTTCCATAATATTTGATCTTCCTTCATCATAATTATTTATTTTGTGTCCTGAATCTGCAATTTTCTCCGTTTCTGCAATATCCTCTTGCATAATAAATACAGTTATTATCTCTTGAGTAGAATTTCGGAGCTGATGCTTTGAAATTTTTTGCTGACACTCTGCATATCTCATTGCTGGTTTGCTTTTCTCTTTTACCTGATATTCTTGATTTCTCTCTTTATTTGTTTCTTTCTTATTTTGGATTTTATAACTTGGTTGGTTATTTATTTGATTATGATTTGCATTTTTTGTCAAACTTACATCCTTTTCCTTCTTTTAGGTTTTTGCATATTTTTGGATGCAGATCTCTGCAATCATCCCCATAGCCATCTAGGTATGCACTTTTACCATATATTTCATAGTTGTGACATACCTTAGGATGTTTTTAGTAACATCTTTCTCCAAATCTGCAATTCCCTCTTTTCAAAAGGTTGCAGATTTTGTCTTTCTTGTCTATTTTTTCCTCTTTCCCGTCATTGTGTAGATCTGGGTAGAGCCTCTTCGGGATTTGCTTTTCTGTGACATATCGTAATTTATTTCTTCGTAGTATGCTGCTTTATTTGCCTCATATGTAGTATCAATGAGTATCTCTGCATCCATACTTTTATCTTGTTCTTTGTTTTCCTTATTTTTTCTGTCATTTCATTTTTGTTTACTTCTCTTCCGTTTTCCTCTTCTTACATTCTTCTTCCTTCCTCCTTCCTCGCTTCTTTCATCCTCAACTATTTGTACAATTCAATCTTGATTTAATAACATTGTCTATCCATGATAGACATGTTGAACAAAAAATTCTTGTATCTTTTCTCAAATCTTGCATTACCTCAGCACACTGTGGATGGGTCGGAATGTTGCATGCAGCACATTTTCTGATTAGGTTTTGTGGATTGACTATGCTATACCAAACCTTACACAGTTTGCATGCTTTTGGCATTCTTTTTCCTAATGCATCAATTAGGATATTCACAAGATTCACCTTATTCATTTTCTTTGTCGGAATATGTTGGTTTATGTATATTTTCTTTATGAGTCTCTTGACCACTTGGATTTTATTTGGAACTTCTTCAATTATTTTCAAGATGTTTTCATTAGATTTGTTCCAGTTTGAAGGATTATATCCTTCTAATATATCTATGAATGCTTTTGTATCTTTTTGGTTAGGACTGTTGCTGATCTCATAGATGAGAAATGCCAGTTCCCTTCCTGCTACCTCATCGTATTGCGAATCCGCCAAGCAAGCTAAATTACGCCATTTCTTCCCGCAGTTGGAACTTACTGCCGTCTTGTTCTGATTTACAGTATTACACTTGATAAACTAACTTAGAAGACGCTTTATCCTACTATTTTCACACTAATCTTATCACCGATAGTTCACGAACACTTCTAGATATTTCTCAAATTCTAGTCGTATGTTAAACTTGTGATATCTGTTGATTAATCTGACTTCACGGGGGAACATCTCACCAAGCAAGATGGCAAGAGAGAGAGAGAGAGAGAGAGAGAGAGAGAGAGAGAGAGAGAGAGAATTTTTTATAATAACTGAAAACATGTGGGACAAATAAGAACATCATCTACAAAATTCCTTGTAAGGATTGCCCGTCTTTTTACGTCGGCCAGTCAAGTAAAAATTTAGGTGTACGTATTAAGCAGCATATGTATTCAGTTAGAACAGCCCAGACTTCAAATGCACTATTTATCCATCAGAGCGAAAAATCTCATTGTATAAATTGGGGTGAGGGATCTGTAATTGCTAAGTCTAATGATTATGTTTTAAGAAATTTACTGGAATCAGCAATTATACAAATCACTAATAAAAACAACCTAAATCTTAGTCTGGGATTGTACCATTTGGACCCATATATTTGTAAAATGTTTATGATGGACCTTAAAATGAATGAATTAACTACTAATTAAGTAGTCCCACATTTTTTCAGTTATTGTAATTTTTTTTCTCTTATATTCGCTATATTTATATCCATGTTCGTTTCTCACTCATTGTTTGAGCATTTTTGCAAATTTCATGTTACTAATACAAAATGTATTGTTTTTCGAATAAAACTGCCTTGACCAGGCACCGCTCCTAATTCCTTAATCTAATTTTCGGGATTGTACTAAATCTGTATTGCCAGGTCGTATATGCCTCCTTGTTTTAAAAAATGTATAGTTTTCTGACTAAATTATCTGCCACTACGTGTGAGTATCCGCCTTTAAAATCTCTAATCTACCCCATGGGCGTTTTTTCATTTCTTTAAAGTGAATTGGACCTTATGTTAATCCTGTAATGTTAGTTTGTATACTAAGCCTAGTTGTACGGCGTTTCTGCTCTGTTCTGATCAGTTGTGCCTCAAGTAAAGGGTCGCGTAGACCAAAAGATCCCGGCATTTCTCGTCATTTCATTTTTCCTCTGTGGCATTACCTTTATTTACACACACACACACACACACACACACACACACACACACACACACATATATATATATATATATATATAATATATATATATATATATATATATATATATATATTTATATATATATGAACACATTCATGCGTGTGCTTCCATCTTATCATTTTATCTTGAAATGATTAAACTCAGAGTAATCTGGTAAAATTAATAATACAAACATTTAACTCTTGTTATTGTATTAGTACTAACAACGTTCCATTTTTCTATCAATCCCTCTCCAGAGCCAACTTCATTCATCCTTTCAACCATTTTTAATCTTTTAATCTTCCAGTTCATTTTTCATTTTTATACTCGAAAGGATTTGGCGATTTTAACGTTGTAGCTTGCTGCGCAGTAGTAATCCGTTACTTTCATTTAAAAAGTCAAGAATCGTTTCCACGGGTATTTTCCTCTAAGAAGTACACTGCTGAACGGTTTGTTTTGCGCCACGGTTCAAAACCGCCTCGTACTAAGAGGATTAATGACGTCACGAATGGACCCGTCTGTTGCATTTTAAAGCGATTGCTTTTATGTCTGCAGATACAGCTCACTTATATGCAGTGATAACTGCGTTCAGGATTACGTGTTTTCCTTTGCTGAATGATTTACTGTATGTTTTAGAGTGAGAATAAACGGAAAATTGTTTTTTTATGGGGTCATTCCTATCACTAAAGCAAGAGCATTGTTCAATGAAATAATTCAAAGAGGTGTATAAACAATGTTTATACAAATATCGCAGGGGAGTTCGTCCTGCAACATTCGCAATACGTAATACGATTGTCCTAGTTTAGTATAAATCGATACATTGATTTGTTTCTTTAATTATTTACAGTAATATAGTGCGTATTTTCGCTGTAAATTTAGTGAGCAGCTTTTTCTTGCAACTTTGTCGTCTCAGTTCTTGAAATTCGAGCGATCTCCGGTTGAGTTCATAGATATCATATAAATAACACTAAAGTATTTAAATATTTTCATTGTGAAATCCGTTATTCATGTTTCATTCGAATAACATTTCACGCTCTGGTATCTAGTGATGTAATTTTATTTAATCTAGTCCGAAGCGGTCTATAATCCTTTTTTCATAGAGATGTCTTTTTACAATAAATCAGTGAAGTGTATGTTCTCATGAGCAGATCCCTATGATATATTATGTTCCCCTAGGTTACCTTTCATTCGTCGCCATGTGGTAATTCTAAATACTTACGTCATATGTTCTTGAATCAGCCTAAATTACTTGTCTCCACATAATGGCCCTGCCAACTTTTTAAGAAGATAACTCGTCAGAGAGTCCAGTGACCTCAAGAAGTTCAGACCGTTTAGAAATGTTTGTAAAATAACGAAAAAGGTATGGAAACAGATTATGAAATATTGTAAGCATCAGTGAAACAAAACAGCAATGAAATTTTCATAGCTTTTCGACAGAAAATGAAACTGCCGCTGAATCATACAAACAGCGCTTTACTGATTTCTATAGAGTAGACAAGATGAACGCTGGCCCAGTAGCAGTATGTGGTTAACTGAGGTCGGGTTGGGAGGCCCTCCTTAACCGCAATGATACTACGAGCAAAACTCAGCAGTACCTAAGACAAAGTGACAGGTGACACCATGACACAGTGTGGAGAAAAAGGAACAAGAGATGTTAAGGTTAAACAGACAAATTTCCTTTTGATTCACTTATATATGGTAAGGGAACAAAAGTGATCCTTCCCAAATATGAGAGAGAGCTTCCAAACTGGGAAGGATGAGACCGATATATAAAGCTACAATAATGAGGGTAGTCTGTTTATTTCTTCTTTGGGGATGAATCCTTTTTTTTATCCCGTTTAGATTTGTTTCCACTGGGGTTGGGTTAGGATGGTTCTGTGTTTCACGTACTATTGACAAATATGCTAAATATTGTCAGTAACCAGTGAAGAAGTTTTTCGGCAGTTTTTGAAGTAAGATCAATGACATTTCTGAGAGAAGGTATAATTGTAACGATTCTGCTGACCCTGATATTCATTTCTTATATACTGATGATTTACTGCAAATTTCTTGAGCAATGTTATAAGGGCTGTTATGAAAGTTTCATGTTGATTCATTGAGAAGTAGATCTATCTTTTCATTTTATAACAGCTGTACCACTAGAAGTGCATCTAGTTGGTAGTTCATGTGCACATAGTTGTTATATGAATTCAAGTGATGTAGATCGGAGTTTAGAGCAAAGAACTTATTTGTTGTAGAGGCTGAGTTTTCCCATGCATCTTATGTTTTGTGCCTTTTTTTTGTAGTTGTATAATCATCTTTTCTATTCGTTTAACTATAATAACTAATATTTTCAAGTCAGTATCAAAATTTTAGTTTTGATTATATGTAATGAGATTTAATTTTTTTTATAGGTATTGATAATCCCCGGTTTGTGTAATTGAATGTTGCTATTTATATGTCCCCTATATTAGTAGAGGATGTTTGATCTCCCATATGGAATGTAATATTATGCAATGTTACCAGTGCCTGTATATGCTGTTAATAATGCCTGTTTCTTAAATTCTGTGAATTCTCACTATATGGCTTGATGTTTAAAGCCAGGAGTATTCAGGGATTAATTCTTGAAGATCTGATTTCATATTCCTGTCTCTAACATTGTTTTATATCAGGAGTAGTGGACCTAATTTTTCAGTGATATTTAGAAAGGGGTTAACCATAGTGTCGAGGTGGTTAAAGTGCCGAACGAAAATGAAAGCAGGATACGTATGAGGTTGAATTGTTGCCGATTAGTGTCAGGGCTAGTCGCTGTCTTGATGTCAGTATTTTTGGGTATAAACTGATATTCTTTTAAAGTTAGTTGTAAAATTTACAGTATAGAATCACATTTTCATCCTGAATGTGGTGGTGCTGAAGCTTTCTGTTATGTCCCTTAATTAGCTATTGCTTGTGATAGGTGACAATAATGTTGATTTCGTTGCAAACATTCCAGTTCGTTGTAAGCACTCAGTATGTTAATAAGCCTTGCAGTTCTAATGAGGGAGAGTGAATTAACATAATTTCCCTTTCCTTTTACTGATGTAGCAATCATGACTGATGACGGTGTCTAAAATACATCTGTATTTCAGACTTTGCCCTGATAGTTTTTATTGATATTGCATACTAGTGATGTTTTTCTGTTTTTTTTTATCATTCTCTGAGCTAGTGGATATCTGTCTAGAGAATTCAGTTTCGTTAGTGACAATCCGAATCCATCTGTAAAAGCAACCACAATTATCAGACACTGAAATGCATAAATAGAGTGGATAAATGTCTTATAAACCAACTAAATGTTTTGCTGGACTTCAAGTACCCTCACACGTTCAAAGTTTCTACGTCTTTTTCTCTTCCACTTTACCTTATCTGATGGATCTCCAAGCACCTCCTCCGGTCTTGTTTCACACTGAATGTCTGTCGTATTATTGCCCATTAGTTCCCATACTAGAGATTATATCCCATGCATTTGCTCTAACGGACATATGAACTTAGGCATGCTACTGAACGCCTGAATGTATGCATGCTAGTCTATTCTGATGTATGTGCCATTGCTCAAGTACACGTCCTTTTTAGAGCACTGACATCACATTCTTGTGATTCCGAACTAACCAGGCCATTTTCACGCCCACAATCTCGTCAATGTGGCTTGAATTTTGTTTCGTTTGAACACCCTGAGGAATTCAATGTTTATAAATTTTCTAAAGCTCCATAACACTTGAGGCTGAACTGTTTTTGCATCCAACTGCATGTCACTCGTTCTCGACCTGATTTACACTTATCATACATGTCCAGTGCCTATTACACACACACACACACACACACACACACACACATATATATATATATATATATATATATATATAATATATATATATATGTGTGTGTGTGTGTGTGTGTGTGTATTTATGTATGTAAGTATGTATGTATACATATACACGTATATATAAGAGCAAGTAGATAGAACTCAGTACCATGACTACGCGACAAGATGAAACTACATGGACAATCATATTTTGAGGGATGCCTCGGGTAACGTATTCCAAAAATGGACTAGATTTCCTTCGGGACAACATGGAACTCCAGCCCACAGCTTTCCCGGGACAGAGCACCAAGCAAAACGTTTCTGTAAAATGAAATGTTACATCGGCTTTTTTTTTTTTTGTTCTTTTTTGTTCTGAGCAAGAACACTTCGGCGATACTCTGTACTACAATCTGGCTCTTCTTCCAAAGTATTGGTTGAGAAATTAGAATGAAGAAATAACAACTTATATTGAAAAGGACCTGAGGAAGTTCATGAATTAACTTGTTTATAATTGAAATACGTAAAAGATGACAATAAAAAGTGTATGTTACACATTAAGACTTTCTAGTGTTTTGTCTCCACTAGTAATGAAAGATGAATGAACTGTTTAGTTAATTAGTAAAGTGCAAAGTCAGGACCACTCATTTATTTATCATTTGTTTTGTGAATCAATCAGTTACTATGTTAGATATTTTATTTACTTATTCGCCGGTTTATTATTTATTCCAAAATGATCAATGATTATAGATCCAAAAATGTGAGAGGCAAAACGTCCTCGGAGTATGGTATACGATACAAAGCAAATTCCTAATTTCAGTATACGGTCAGGCTGAATGCCTATCGGGATATATTCTCTCTCTCTCTCTCTCTCTCTCTCTCTCTCTCTCTCTCTCTCTCTCTCTCTCTTTCTTCTCTTATTATTTTAGAAAGAGGACATGACACCATTCCAAGATGCAGTTCACTTTTCCCGCACAATGTCATACAGGACCAGGACCAAATTAGTTAGAGCATGTTGTATGTCCAGTGAACAACTGCATGGCGTTATTAATATCTGTATAGAAATCATACCAGACCATAATATTCTTCTACATCCGTTTGGTCTGAATGGCTCGTCGTTTTTAATTTAGAGGAGTCTCGCTTCTATTTACCGAGCTTATTAGATCCAACTTCATTAGCGGTATGACGTAATCAAGGGGTAAAGGCAAATACGGGAAAGGTCAGCTCTTAGTCGGGGAAAATATTTAATGGTGAAACTTCAAGGGGAAAAACAGAATATATTTACCCTTTCTCGACGATGGGTGAAATCATTTGGCAGCCAACTTCAGTAGTGGCTCCGGTTGTGAATCTTTCACGAAAAGAATTCTTTATTTTTATTAAGCTTGGCTCCGGTTGTGAATCTTTTACGAAAAGAATTCTTTATTTTTATTAAGCTTGGCTCCGGTTGTGAATCTTTTACGAAAAGAATTCTTTATTTTTATTAAGCTTGGCTACGGTTGTGAATCTTTTACGAAAATAATTCTTTATCTTTATTTAGCTTGAACATAAAGGGCCCGTTATCATCTTCTCGAGCTCTTGTGAATAATTCAAACCATAACTGAACATATTGCCTACCCGTTGAATAGTCCAATAGTCTTTGTTGATATGAAAGGCTTTGCTCCCTTGTTATGAATTATAATGCTTATACAACAACAACAACGCCCCCCCCTCTCTCTCTCTCTCTCTCCTCTCTCTCTCTCTCTCTCTCTCTCTCTCTCTCTCTCTCTCTCTCTCTCATTAATGCAGATGCCACAAATTTTCTTTATCTCAGAATTTCTTCATTTTCTAAAGAAAATGTTGATTAAAGATTCAAACAAATGTGATTGGTGTCAATTTAAGAATGAAAGCATCAGGACACGGATTAAGAAATGATGATATTTTTTACTAATGGCAATGAATGAATGCTGGGATTTATAATTAAAATTAAAAGTAAATTACTGATAAGAACTTTCTTTGATGAAGGACTGACTTTTGCTATTTGTGTATTATAGATTTCTCAACGACAGTTTCATTGCCAGATAAGCTTGGCAGAGGAAGCATGTGCGTTTTACTGGATAATTATGTCAGATTAAGGTCGCAGGTCTCTTTATATTTCCCGTCTATTGTTAACCTTACGTAATCAAATTTTTACTTGTGTGTTTTTCTCTTTGAAACTTGCGAAGATCTTGAATTAGTATATCGTCATTTCATGTGTACTTCCCCTATGGGGTATTGCCGTCTGTGTACCTCACGTGATGCAATTAGGCATTGCTGAAAGGTGTCTGCAGTGTTCCTTCGGCCTCTAGGCGCACCCACTGCTTAGTCCTTAACTTATCCCCATTCCCACTTCCTTTCTTCAGGCTCATTGCCCAACCTCTATAACCGTTAATTCATGGTGTAACTGTGGGTATTAACCTAGTTTTACCTCTAGTTCCAGTACTTCATTTCAGTCCTTTTCCAGATATCTCTACCCTTCTCCCCAACCATTCCAACTCCATCTATAAATCATTGCTAAACGGCTGGATGGCCAAAAGTGCCCTACAGGTGGCTTGACAGTTATTAATGTCTACCAATTATACGAAGTTTTCTAACAGCTAATACGTTTGGAATGCAAACACTCTCCACCCTCGCTTCGTCCTTTGTTCTTTCTGCATGCCAGCACTATCCTTTCAGCTATGATAACCTTTTTATCCATTTTATGATTCATATTATTGTCAAACGGTAATATGGATCATCTGACACTTTTGCCTGATAGTGATGTTACGTCAGAAAAATTTGTGGTAATGTTCGTGGCGCCATAAGTATAGATCCAAGGTCCATAGACCTTGAGTAGATCCTTCCGGTTTTCGGTGAGCCTGGAGGGACGAGGCTGCTGGCCCTGTGCCTAATTATTGATGCCAGTTGAAATGTGGAAAACTTTCACAAAGAGTTGACTAGAGGGTAAAGGCAGTGAATCAAACCACGGGCCTTATTTCTCTTTGAACGGGAAACAAATTACCAAGATGTTTACTAGCAGTGCACCAGCCCCGGTTTTTTGGCCATGCCCCTAGGTTAGATTAGGTAAGATTAGTACAATAAACTGCCCAACGGTGAATTTTGGTATAGGAAACATAATAAGACTATTTTCAAGAAAATTCTATGGTTAGTTTTTAAGATATGGCTTCCCTCTTTTTTCAAGGGAGTTCTCGTTACTCGGTTAAAGTTCGGGAATTTGTGAACGAGTAACACCACGGCGGTAACATCCCATCTCATCCCATCTCAGCAAATCTTTTCGGGTCAGGTTACTAGTAATATTGCATATTACTAGTAAGTGTTCTTCAACAGATGGTAATGAATGCACAAGACATATTTGGCTGTATGAGGGCTTGAAATACTAAGGATAAATCTTCCTATACTTTCGCCCATATTACAGTCGTATAAAAACAATAAGGACATAAAGCTGAACTTTAGCTCCTGTTAAAGTGATTGCATAATATTCTCATTCCACTCGCTGGAAAGTTCACGAATTCTATGCATAATTGATTGTGCATTTAGAATGATCTTCCAACACATTAGTCCGGCTTAATGTCATCGTGCGCCATAAGGAAAATATGTTCGTTGGTTCTTTAATACATTTTTCGTCCGGTACTTCCAATCAGCCATTTATAAGGATTAATAAATCATCGGGATGATGCATTTCATTTCTTCATATACGATTTCGGAATAATTGCCTCTATGGAGTAAAGATGTGTTTCTTTCATATTGTGTTTTAGCAAGAGTATAATAAACTGCTGAGAATTCTTTCTTTTTTCTCTCTCTCTTTCTGTCTTTATATATATGTATTTATTAGTATATATATAATATATATATATATATATTTATAATATAAAATATATATTTAATATATATATATATATATAATAATTATATATATATAATAAATTATTATATATTATTTATATATAATAATATATATATATATATATGTAAAGGAATATTGATTTATTGAATGTAAATATTGCAGAAAAGGTTGAAAATTGATATTGCATAGAAAAAAAGTGTGTACACTAGACAACAGATGGCAGTAGCGCTTGGCGTAGGCGGTAGTCGCCAAGGATAATGTACCGAAACAATGATATTTGGTCCATGGATGTCTAGCGTGAGTCTGGTATATAAAGGCCCAAAACGACGATTTTCGTTGGAGCTGAAACAAACAAGTGATTATAATAGTGTATCAAGTTTTGAGGAATATATGGTAATGTACTGTTTATCCATTTGGACGTTTTCTTGTGTGATGTAACGTTGGTTGCCACTAACTTTTTGATGTTACATTGAATTATATGTTGTGTTGATGTAAAGCTTTGTGACTTGGGTATTATACTGTAAAATGCAGTGATTAGTGATTAGTAGTCTTGATGAAGTGCTGTATAGCGAGTCTTTGCTTTTGTGTAAAGCGTCCGTAATTTGTTTAATGTTCTGTTTGTGACTTTAATTTCCTTACTAGTTGTTATTAAAGTACATTTTAAGTTATAGTGAGTTGTCACTGTTTCCTGATATATTCTCCTCGTAAATCCTTACCATAGAGAGAGATTTTTTTTTTATGTTACATGGGGGCCTGTCAAACGAAACCCGAACGTATCCCTACTCAGTTTTTGCTCATTCTATCGAACGAAACTCAAACATATCCATACTCATTGTTTACTCATTCTATCGAACGAAACCCGAACCGTATCCGTTATTAATTGTTGCGTTTCTTCATGTCGAACGTATTCGACCATAACTTGACGTATCCCTACTGTTAATTGCTTTTCAGTACTTCCATGTACTTTAGAGAGGGGGAGAGTTGTGATAGTGTTAGTGCTATATTTGTCTTGCTGTGTTATTTTGAGCAGGTTATTAAAGATGTTTGATTTGAAAGATTTCATACGTAGTCCTAGTGGTGAAAAGTTAGAAGGTATAACTAAAATAGACTGGATTGTTCTAGCTAGGTACTATAATGTAGAAGTATCAGAATCTGCAAGGAAGCAAGAAATCTCAATAAAGTAAGTGAGGCGCTAATGACTTTAGGCATTTGTCTGATAAGGAAGGGTTGTTACTAATGAGTTGGGAAGAGGAAGAAACTGATAGCCAGCAAAGCGCTAGTGAAAATAATACAGAGGGTAGTGCAAGTGAAGAGGAAGGTGCCAAAGCCGTACGTGAAAAAACCAAGTCACGCAGGGTTAAACCAAAAAAGTCCAAACTTTTTATGAAGGGATGAGTGTTGAGCAGATGCAGATTCATTTGCAAATAGTTAGATTAGAGAATGAGAAAGCTGTTGAACTAAAGAAGTTAGAAAATGAGAGAGCTGAAAAGGTTAGGAAGATTGAGGTTGAGCAAAAGAAGATAGAAGCTGAGAAAGAGGTTGAGCAAAAGAGGATAGAGCTAGAGATGAAGAAACTTGAAGTAGAAGAAAAGTCCAGAGAAATACCAAAATCTTTTAGAATAGACAATGCAGTAAAAAGTGTACAAATTTTTGTTGAAAATGAAGTGGACGCATTTTTTACAATTTGAGAAAGTGGCAGAACAGCGTGAATGGCCGAGAACGTCATGGAGCACGTTGGTTCAAACCTCCTTTCGAGGAAAGGCTAGGGAAGTATTTGCTGCCTTATCTTTAGATGATTCTAAGGATTATGAGAGAGTTAAATCCGAAGTTTTGAAAGCTTATGAATGGGTGCCAGAGAGGTATAGAGAGAAGTTCAGAAGCTGGATAAAAAGAGACAGTCGTACTCATATGGAGTATGCACGGGAACAACGCCTGTGGTATGATTAGGTGGATGAATGCCCGAGAAGTTAATGGTGATTTTGGTAAAACTTCAGGAACTTATCTTGCTTGAGCAGTTCAAGGATGGTATTAATCCACTTATTAAAACATATTTGGATGAACGTGATGTAGATAATGTGGATGAAGCCACTAGATTGTCTGATAATTATGCATTGACCCATAAGCTATATAATACTGATGTCACTCCTAAAATTGGAAGGAGCAGAGTTTGGGAAGAGCAGCAAAATTACAAGGCACAAGGTAAGACTACGAGTTCACAGGTATCATCTCGTGGAGTCTATAATAAAATCCTTTAATAGAGGTGGTAGAGGGGCAAGTCAATATAATTCTGGTCCTAGTGTTAGTGCTGGAAAAGCAGGATACAGTGTAAATGATCAGTTTACACCTAGTTACCAAAATATAGGCGAAAATTTTAGAGATTTTGTATGTTTCAGTTGTGGCAAACCAGGACACATCAGTAGGAGTTGTCCACATCGCACAATAAACCGTCCAATTCAAGTGGTAAATAAAGTTAAAGATAAACCTGTACATTTTAAGGATGATCATAAACCTGAAAATACCATTGCATTGTTGAATCAACCACAAGCATGTGGTGACAGAGATCCTTGTTTGTTTGCTTCTCCCCTTAGGCCAGGTAAGAGGTATTGTAACGATAGCATCGACAGTAATAATATATGTGATGTTGATGAGAATATAGGTTACAAAATAGGTAACAATGATGTTCAAAATGTTAGTAATGTTGGTTGTATTGAGGATATTGTAAAAGGAAATGGAGTGAGATTACCTGAAGAGAAGTCACATCCAAAGGTACTGAATTGTAATGACCCTTTTATGGGAGATGGTTGGTTACACCTCCCGTTGTGTTTGAAAAAAGGAAAGTAAGGTGGTTAAGAGGATACCGGAGCGGTACAGTCTGTAATGATAAGAAATATGTATGACCAGTGGAAGGATACTGGAGAGTATGTACTTTCTGCGTGGGTTTGGACCTGAATTTTCAGCTCCATTAGTAGAAGTAAGGTTAGAAACTCCGTTAATTTCGGGATATGTTAAATTGCTTTGGTGAGAGAAATCCCAGTGTCAGGAGTAGAGTTAATTCTTGGAAATGATGTATGTGGAGACAAAGTTTTTGGTAGCAGTAATCCAATTTTGACAGATAAACCCTTTAATTCTTCATTTATTACAGAAGTTGAATGTACATTTCCAAACTTATTTCCTGCTTGTGCAGTTACTACAAGAAGTAAGAGTGCCGAAGGAAAGGTAAATGATGACGACGGTTTGGATTTACAAAACTTGTTTAAAGATAGTCCGGAAACACTACAAGTAAGTAAAGTCAGTACTCCTTTGCGAATGCTGAAAGTTAATAAGGAAGAATTTGTTAAATCTCAAATTGAAGATGATAATTGAAGGTAATAAGAGATAATGCCCTTGTTGATATAAATGATATCGAGAAGGAAGGCAAGTGTTACTTTTTAAAGGATGGAATCCTAATGAGGAAGTTCAAGAGTAGAAATGTTAATGATGTTGTAGAACAAGTGGTCATTCCAAGTAGTTATAGGAATTTTGTTCTAGGTATTGCTCATGACTGTAGTTATTCTGGTCATTTAGGTATAAACAAAACTTATGAGAAATTATTAAGGTATTTTTTTGGCCTAAGATGCGGAAAGATTGTAGTGAATATTGTAAAAATTGTGATTTATGTCAAAAAGTAGGTAAAGCTCAACATGACCCTAAGGTGATGCCATTGCAACCCATTGAAGTTCCAGGAGAACCCTTTGAGAAACTGGTTTTGGATTGTGTAGGACCTCTGCCTAGGTCTAGCAAAGGTAACGAGTATTTGCTGACATTAGTAATGTTAGTGCTACCAGATTTCCAGAGGCTATTCCCTTTAGAACAGTGAGTGCTGATAAGATAATTGAAGCGCTTAACAAGTTCTTCTCGCTGGTAGGTTTGCCAAAAGAAGTTCAAACCGACCAAGGAACCAACTTTACGTCTAGAAAGTTTACCTCATTTTTAGCCTGTCAGAATATTAAGCATTGTTTATCGTCTCCTTATCACCCACAGAGCCAAGGAGTGTCGAACGATTTCATCGAACCTTCAAAACCATGCTTCGCACGTACTGTTGTGAAAATGAAAAGGAATGGGATGTCTACATACCAATGTTGCTATTTGCCGTTTGTGATAGCGTACATTCATCGTTGGGTTATTCTCCTTTTCAGTTAGTATATGTCCATCAGGTAAGGTCACCCATGGAGGTGATAAAGAATCAGTTGATTTCAGATGAGAAGGATTCTAGCACGTTACAAGAAATGAAGGAAAAAAATAAAGAAAATATGGAAAGTAGCACATAAGAATCTTAAAGTAGTACAAGAAGAGATGAAAGAAATTACGACAAAAGGCTGCAAAACGTGAACTCGACATAGGAGATAAGGTTCTAGTGTATCTCCCTACAGCTGGTAAGGTTTTTAACCAGAAGTATATAGGACCTTGCACGGTGAAGGAAAAAGTAAGTGATGTTAATTATCGAATTCAATTTCCTACAGGACGGAGGAAAGTTAAAACTTTCCATATTAACAAATTAAAGAAGTATAACGAATCCAGTGGAGTGTTGTCAATTGCAAAAGAGGATGATGAAAAAGACGTTGAAGAAGAAATTGAACTTAGATTAAAAAATACAGATTATTTGAGTGATGATGAAAAATTTAGGAAGTTATGTATTCATTTATCTGATGAACAGCAGCATGATTTTAAAGTGCTAGTTCAAAACTTTTCAGATCTATTTTCAGACCATCCTAAAAGGATAAAAGGAGTACAACATAAAATCAGGTTGAGAGAAGAGACTCCAATAAGTCAGCGTCCATACAGAATGTCGCCGAGGCAACAACAACAGTTAAAGACCGAACCGTTGCTTATTTACTGAAACACGGACTAGCAGAGGAAAGCCATAGTGAATGGGCTAGCCCATGTATTCTAGTCGACAAACCTGACGGAAGTGCAAGAATGTGTACAGACTATCGAAAGGTAAATAATGTAACTATAAAAGATTCATATCCTATGCCCAAAGTAGAAGATATAATTGATAATGTAGCAAAGTTTCCTTTTTTAAGTAAAATTGATTTATTGAAAGGATACTATCAAATTGAGTTAGACAAAAACAGCAGGGATATTGCTGCATTTGTTACACCCCATGGACTTTATAATTATAAGGTAATGCCATTTGGTTTATGTAATGCACCTCTGACATTCCAACGTCAGATGAATTATATCTTGAAGGATTTCGAAGGTGTATTTGTTTATTTAGATGACATTATTATTGTTGGAGAAACCTGGGAAGATCACATTAAAAAAGTATATGATGTTTTTAAGAGGTTATTAGAATTTAATGTTACGATAAACCTTGCCAAATGTGAATTTGGAAAAACTACAGTTCAATATTTAGGTCATGAAATAGGAAGTGGCCAAGTGAAACCTGTTGATTGTCATATTGAGGTCATAAAGAATTTGACCCTCCCTACATCTAAACGTGGAGTGATGAAATTTTTTGGGAACAGTGGGGTATTACAGAAAATTTTGTAAGAACTTTTCAGATGTAGCCTACCCATTAACAGAGTTGCTGAAAAAGGATGTGAAGTTTGTGTGGTCAAAGGAATGTGACGATGCCTTCAATAAACTTAAGCTCATGTTAATGTCTATGCCAGTACTGAAATCCCCAGACTTTAATCTACCATTCAAGTTACAGGTAGACTCCAGTGAAGTAGGAGCTGGCAGTGTATTATTACAGGAACATAATGGTGTTTTACACCCTGTATCTTACTTTTCAAAGAAGTATAATAGCCACCAGTTAAATTACAGTATTGTTGAAAAGAAGCTTTAAGTTTAATTTTGAGTTTAATGCACTTTGAGATATACTTGCTTAACAGTAACTTTGAAATAGACGTATATACTGATAATAACCCTTTAACCTTTATTAATAAATGTAAGCACAACAATAAGAGAATTTTAAGATGGTCTTTATTTTTGCAACCATTCAAACTAAATATTCACCATATAGCAGGCAAAGAAAATGTCATTGCAGATTCTCTCTCTAGATCTGTTGATTATTTAAAGGAAAGTGCTTGTTACCAACGACGTGGCAGTCTCCGACAGTTGCTAAATGGAAGTAGCTAATGTTTAAGACTGTAAAGAGTGAAAATTCAGAATGGACTGAGGAGAGAGCCGCTGAGTTAAAAGGGGGGAGAATGTAAAGGAATATTGATTTATTGAATGTAAAATTGCAGAAAGGTTGAAAATTGATATTTGCATAGAAAAAAGTGTGTACACTAGACAACAGATGGCAGTAGCGCTTGGCGTAGGCGGTAGTCGCCAGGATAATGTTCCACGAATGATATTTTGGTCATGGAGTCTAGCGTGAGTCTGGTATATAAAGGCCCAAAAGAACGACGATTTTCGTTGGAGCTGAAACAAACAAGTGATTATAATAGTGTATCAAGTTTTGAGGAATATATGGTAATGTACTGTTTGTCCATTTGGACGTTTTCTTGTGTGATGTAACGTTGGTTGCCACTAACTTTTTGATGTTACAGTGAATTATATGTTGTGTGATGTAAAGCTTTGTGACTTGGGTATTATACTGTAAAATGCAGTGATTAGTGATTAGTAGTCTTGATGAAGTGCTGTATAGCGAGTCCTTTGCTTTTGTGTAAAGCGTCCGTAATTTGTTTAATGTTCTGTTTGTGACTTTAATTTCCTTACTAGTTGTTATTAAAGTACATTTTAAGTTATAGTGAGTTGTCACTGTTTCCTGATATATTCTCCTCGTAAATCCTTACCATAGAGAGAGATTTTTTTTTATGTTACAATATATATATATATATATATAAGATATATACATACATACTACATGCATACATACCATATATATCTAAATATATATATATATATATATATAAAATATATATCATATATATATATAATATATATATATGTACGTATAATTTATATATATGTGTATATATATAATATATATATATATATATATATTATATATATATATATATTATATATATATATTAGAGACGTATCGGATGTCTGAAAATGGGATTTGCAGATGCGGATGCGGATATTTGATGACTATGCCCTCGCGAACGTGAATGCGGATATTTTGTAAATCTAAATAATTAAGTTATATTTAATCGTTAAGAACG
>NC_061110.1:73105350-73120350 GCF_015104395.2 Macrobrachium nipponense | reverse complement strand
TAAAAAATATGAAAAAATCAACCGTACAACATTCCACTACCACCATCTCACTCTCCACCCCCTAAGAAAAAAAAAAACTTTCGTACATTTTCACATTTTGTACATGAATATGTTTATCTGATTGCCCTTTTTATCTCTATCATATATTTTTCTTTTTAGTATTCTGTTATGTATTTTCAAATAATTTGTAATTCATACCATATGGATTGTTACACACTTGAACAATTAAAATAGTAACGATATCAAGCAAAACGGAAATATAAAAGAAATATAAAGGCGTTAGAGGATTTTATAGAATTCAACAAGTTAAGGGAGAAATAAGCTAACACCATCGTGAAAGGGAGCTTTTAAAGACGCAGATGTCAAGGATTGTTTGGGGGCGCAAATGAAAGCAAAGGGGATTTTCTCCCTTATGAGATTATATGAAAAAAAAGAAGAAAAAAAAATCGTTGGCTTAGTCAACGGAAACGGGAGAAATCCTGTCACCGGTCAGCTCATTTTAGGAGCTTATGAAAGATGGGTGCCCTTTGCATTATAAGAAAATACCTCGAGACTGCGTATGGAATGTTTTCTCAGAGAGAGAGAGAGAGAGAGAGAGAGAGAGAGAGAGAGAAATGGGAAGGGGAACCCAAGGAAGGGAGTGATAAAGAGGGACAGGATGACTTTGATTTTTGTGTGTATGAGAGAAGGGGGCTGCGACTGAGATGCGAATGTGCTGTAAATGTTTGCTGAGGGAGAGAGAGAGAGAGGAGAGAGAGAGAGAGAGAGAGAGAGAGAGAATTGTGAACTTGTCATGATGGCTTTCTTTGCGAGATAGATTTGAGAAAGTGTCGTTGACATGAAAGATGAGAAAGAGAATTATAAATTTAGAGAGCGAAAGAGAGTATGTTTTGAGAGAGAGAGAGAGAGAGAGAGAGAGAGAGAGAGAGAGAGAGAGAGGCTTGAATAAAACATTAGGTATGAGACGGGAACCTTTCAGATGAAGTTGTTGAATTATCCGATGTAAAAAATAAAGAAACGTGATGCCGCTTTCTTAGGAGAGCCGTTCGGCTACACCCTAAATTTTAGTTAATAAGATAAAGGGATAAAGAATGGATAACAAGACGGGGCGGAAGATAAACTCATTTAGGAAAGCGTTAGTAATTGGATTAACAAATGCGTATAATTGGACGTAATTAGACAATTTGGAAAGGGATAAATAATTACTGTCATGAAGACAACTTCCGACTAGAGATTACAATTTACGTTTCCATAATATATATATATATATATATATATATATATATATATATATATATATATATATATATATATATATATATATATATATATATATATATATATTATATATATATATATTCAGTATCAGTGTCCCTCAAAATAGATAATTTTAGTACAATGAGTATCATACATCATCATTCATAAAAATTAGGGTAACCTCTAATGATTTCACTGTGGTTTCTTGTTGAGTTCTAACCTATCTCTGTCGTAGTTTGTAACCTGAGGCTTTTCCGTTTTCTTTTTTTATCATAAGTATTTCTTTTCTCAGGTTTCTTCCAAATTTCAGTTTCATTTTATGTAGTATGCTGAGGAATCCAAAAAGATTGTCTTGGTGTGACAAAATATTTGATAGTGAATGCACCTATGCTTTTTTTTATTTGATACCCAGGAAACAGGGACGTATTCATTCGGCTCTCAAGACTTATAATAATAACAATACCATACGTTAAAAATGGGATTCTGTGGTCTTGCTAAAGAGAGAGAGAGAGATTGAACAGCGAACGACCTGGTGTCATATTAGGAGTTTCATATATGCAGCCGGGAACATCTTTAGGAAATTTTTTTTATTACTAAACTCTTAGCATTAATATTACTGAAAACAAGACAGCGAGCTTTCATCCTAAAACCGGCATAAAAAGAGATGTAATGCAAATCACACTGTCATCTAATTTTCAAGGCTATGAACTTAATGGGGAAAATGTTCAGTGTTTGACTACCAAAGCAAATTCCACCAAGGAAAATTTCTGGTTTTATGAAGGCGCACCTCCATCCCTTAGGCCTAGAGACCTTGTGCGCTGGTAGCCGATTGATAGGCACTGGTTGTAAGTCTGGACACACAACATATGTTGGCCATTGTTTGCGCGTAAGGGGGCTGGGGGTTAGGTTCTCTAATACTTTGGATAGCGCTGATGGCCTACATAAAAGAGGACTGTTCCTACGGATTGAAATTGACGTTACAATGGCGCCTTTCCTAGACCATCGTAAATTCAAAGACTAAGACTAGTGAGCACTGTTCGACATATAAAGAAATACTTCGATATGCCTTTTTTAGAAGATGGGGATGGAAAGGTGATATTACCAACAGAATTTGAAAGGTTTCGACGGTACTCTATACCAGCTATGTCAAGTGGAAATTAGAATGGTTTCTTATTTTATTGACAGCCCTTGAGAGGCCATAGACCTGCAAGGGTATAACTAAATGAAAATATAATGACAGTGTCCGAGTCACTTATCAGCAAGTATGTATAGGGAAAGGTGACCTTTGCAAAGGATTACATATTACTGAAACAGGATATTAGTTTTAAGGGTTTAAGTAACCAGGATTAGCCGCAAGAAGTCTTTTATATTTATTGATTATTCTGTCACGGTATGCTTCCACGAACAATTAAGGGGATTGAGATATGACAACATTAGTAATTAGTTGATTATAAGTTTCTTAATTTTCTGTCTTTCTTGAAACTTCCATTTACTCTTTCACTTTATTTAATAACAAAATCTTGAATGATTAGTTGGTTCTGATGGGAACATCGACTGTAATGGTACAGATATTTTTCTTCTTAAAAGCTCAAGGAAGCGATAATATCATAATGTAACTTTAAGTTACGATTTGTACGAATATGCTGCAGAGAAATGGTTTGCCAAAACCTATTTAGTTGTGCTCATCAGAACAAGCTGACCTCCAGAAAAATAGTTGCAAACAGTATTTTGTTTTGCTAGTAAGAATAATTGAATGATAGAAAAAAAAATACGAAAACAATTTGTTTTGTATATGAATATTCGTGCCTTTAATTTTATCTGGTAATGACTCGTTACAGAAATCATATCCTGAGATATATACGACAACACTCAAAGTAAGATCAAAACAGAGATCAGAAGAGAATAATAGATTTTATTTCTGTTTAAATACCGAATATTCCTATGAATTCAATTCAGTTTTTTTTAATAAATAAGACTTTAGCATTTTAACTCGTGCATATAAAAAATGGACGTTATGAGTGATGTAAAGAAAATATTAGGTTTAGAGATTCTAAACATCAAAACCCTTCATATTTTTCTTCCAATTATCTACGCTAAAAGTCCGGTGTATTTGATCTTTCGACAATAAACGATTTGATTTCTGCCTCTGAAAATCCACTAATAGAGACTCCTTGTCATGCTTCGCCCTCGGGATATGAAAAGAGCGGAAAGGCGAATCAAAGAAGGTTGTAAGATTTCCAAAAGCCTTCTTAATACGATAACAAACTCACGGCCACTGCACATGGCCGCGCATGCGTCTTCGTACTTCCGTCGCATGGATGCCCAGACTTCGAAGTCTTATTGATTTTTTCCGCCTTTCTTTACTGATTCTCGATCCCCATCACATTCCATACTACTTACTACTACTACTACTCTTCTCTCTCTCTCTCTCTCTCTCTCTCTGTCTGGAAGAGATGTTCCTATTTCTGTCCCAGAGGAGGTTGTTAGAGTCTATCGATAACCGATACACTAAGGTAATTTCAACCTTAAAGAAGGTTACCGTCATATTTTACCTTTCCTATGGGAAGGGGCGGGTGGTAGGTGACAGCATCTATAGACTGTTAACACGGCTACCGAGATAGGGGGATATTGGTTTGATTTCTCATCAGATATTTGTTATGTGCTCTATGATTTCAAGGTTATTATACACATACGCTAGCGAGCATACAGGCGCGCGCTCAGAAAAGAATAAAATAATAAAAACAGAAACACAGAATAAAAGTGAAGGGGCTAAGCGCGCCAATACAAAAAAAAAAGGATTATATATATATATATATACTATATATATATATATATATATATATATATATATATATATATATATATATATATATGAACTCTGAAAAGATTTGAAAATGTTTCTTCATCTTTCAGAGGTATAATTCCTTCGCCCTTCAGAATATACTCTGGCGAATCAGAGTAAAAATAGAAAAGACGGATGTATTATATAAATGGAAGAACTGCACAAGAACAGTTAACATAACAATAAGTAACAAGTTTACCGCTAGATAAAATTCCTATTGCTCCATAAATATGTGTTCATGAATCCAAATATGAGGAATAAATAGAAAGAGAGTGACCGATGAGCAGACGGAGATGAAAATGTTGTTTGATGATATTAGTAAAAAAGTCAATGAATGGAATGTCTGTACCTTGCCAAGTGAAGCGTTTACAGTTCGTCTTTAATCAAAGTTCAACAGACTCTTACGAAACTGAAATCCTGAGAGAGAGAGAGAGAGAGAGAGAGAGAGAGAGAGAGAGGAGAGAGAGCAACCCTTTTAACAACAAAAACATCTATTTATTACTGCGCGGAAATTTTACCTGTTTCTTTTAGAAACAAGGAAGTCGTTAAGCCCTGCGCTCTGGGGTAAGAGAATCCGGCTTCTAGAATAGTGGCCAGCTGTGGAAGCCATCATTGATAATCCTTGTTGTCTTAAGATCAGGAAGTCTCTAGAGGGGCGTCTGTATGTTTATTGAATTTACCCCGGTCAGTGATCTCATTGCGGCTTCCGGCCAATGAATTAATTGAGCTCTGATCGAGTTAGTACTGTGCGAGCGGTTGTGCTGTTACGCGGCGTTTGTGTAGCCGTAGCTGCCGATCTTAATTTCATGTTTGTTGTTTATAATGTTTTTTTTTCCCTTTTTTTTTTTTTAGGTTAACTGAGAGTTGGGGGTGGTTGGGTAACATATGAAACAAAATCAGTTTTCAGTGTAACAACCCTTTCTTGTCAATATTTTAATTAATAAAGTGGCTGTCCTTTGAGCTGAAAGAGAATTATTCATATCACTCCAGCTCCATATTCCGTAAATATTTCAATTATCCTTCGGTAAGAAGTTGTTCAATTTAATTCCCAAGGGGTTGATTGACATTTGAGATGTCTTTGCATCTTTAATGAGGTAATTAGTCTTGTTATTACTTATAACGTACGTACTGAACTGAAAGGTATTTAAATCGACAAGCTAGAATTTTCAGAGTAGAATGCCCAAATAGAATGAACAGAAAAAGTAATAACGCGTGGGTTTGCCTTTGTGAATTTGAAAAACCTTTCAATGCGCTCATTCCATTAATTCATCACTGGCTATGGATCACATAAGCCGCAATTTTAACTTTTATCCCCATGATGGTTTTAAGTAAATATATCTGTTTCCTATTCAGAATATTTTTTTTTTCAGTTACTGAACCCGAATTCTACACTTTACTTCGCATTTGCAAATTTGCAAATGTTCGACATGTGAAAAGAATTAGGCATAACTGTCTCTTGCAAACAGGTGAATTTCACGGACACATGAACGCACGCCACACACATGTGCATATGTTTTGTAAAGATAAGTGTGCGAGGATAAATTAGAATGGACTGAACCTTTGATAGATGTGCTTTTGAAAAGATATTCTTTGTTTGGTTCACTTCCTTTCAAAAGAGGAAGTGGAAATGCAGCCCGAAAGACAGAAAACATGGAACAGGGCTTTCAGAGACGTAAAATAAAATCATGGGGTGCATTGATTTTGAGAACATCCCTGTTTCTCCAAATATGTTGAAGAAATGTGTATTTTGCATTAATGAAAACGTTGGCACATTTAAATGTCTATCGCTGAGTGAGTGCCTTTGATATACAGTTGCATAATGTCAGGACTGATGTTTTAATAGAAGACTAAAAGTAATAATGATTACGGGAAAAAAATTGAATGTATATAAAAAAGTAGGAATGTATGGCCAGTTTGGATCAGATGAACTCTTTATACGGCTGAGAATGTTTTGCAATTAGGGCAGCAACAAATGGGGTATCAAAATGGTATGATTTAGAATCCTGAAATAATGAATTTCATAATAAAGAAGCGTTTGGAAATGGCATTCCAGAATGAAGAAGAAACAGTCAATGGAGAGTATAAAAGGAAAAGAAGAAAAATTGGCATCACCTGTAAAAAACATGAATGGCACTTACTGTTTTGAGAGTGTGAGACCAAGAAACTCAGAGAGGAGCAAAATTTGGTGTACATTTAGTCATGAAATGAATATCGTTTATGACAATCTAATGTTTATTACAGGTAGGTGGTACATTATTTTGGTGGCCTGTAAAGATATGAGTACATAAGCAGCTGATTTCTCATGTCTTTGCTCTTTTCACCAGTTTGGGTTAAGTTTATCGTTTGGTACCAAGATAATAATAAAATAAAGATTGACTCCCGGGAAATAAAAAGTAAGTAAATGAGCAGTGAGTTATTGCTCAAATTCTGGGCGATTTTAAGAATGGATTTTCCTCTTCGTTATGGTGATTTTTTTATTTTTTTGTAAGAACTGGATATATTTTTATTATCTGCTAGTTGAAAGCCATGAGTTCTGAAGACTTAAAGGTTTCGTGACTGAAATCTAGGATGAGGATTATATTTATCCTCTGGCATTGTTTCTTTATTGCAATGTGTTTAAATTATTTCATGCAAAATTGTTTCCTGGTTTCACAAATTTAAAGCATTGAGTTGACGGCATTGCAGTGAATTGACTTCTGGTATCAAATGTGAATGATTCTTGTTTGCTTCAGCAAGTTGCTAATCAGTAGGATGACTGTTACTGAATTGAGGTGTGGCGACTACTAGTGATTTCAAAAAAATCTCTCGATAATGCTGTTACAGCTCTGCAGTGCGGACGGAATAAAGAGCAATGACTTATCCCCTTGTTAGTCTCACAGCAACAGCGAATGCTTCCGAGGCAATCGGAATAGGCTGTAGCAGGTGTATAGGCTGTAGTAGAACCACGGCCCCCACCTGACAGCGCTAAGAGGAAAACTTCGCTGTGTTTTCCATCTGTTTAAAATGGCATAACATTCCCAAAGTCAACAGAATAGCGTGCGCTTTGTGCGTCCAGTAAATAAAGGGTTCTACAAATGAAGGGAGAAACTTTGTTTTACAGAAATGAATTGGTTGGTATCTAGAAACACATGTGTAGGAGTGAAACGGACAAACACATAGCACCTGTAATAGTGAGAGAGAAACGGAGATGAACAAACTTCTGTTGTTTGTAAAAAAGAAAATCAAGGAGGTGTGAATCCTGAAGGTTGTGAACTATATTTGACCCTGCAACATTAGGAATTAAGTATTCACACCTTATAGGTGTTATTTTCGTTTTAGGTGGTTAACCCTTCCCCTTCCTCTTTAGCTTACCTACCTACAGGAACAAGTGTCTTCACAAGTGTCCTTTGATGCATTTTAGATGCTGTTCTTAATTTGAGGCTACTTCAGTGGCTCATGCTAAGACATTTACCAATCAAATCACACTGGATTCAATCAGATTTTCAGCAACTCGGATTCTGTTACAGATAATATTGTTTAACCGTTGTAGTGAAATTTCTGTTTATCGCTGCCACTTCTTTAATACTTTGCTAACCATCTAGCAATTGGCGAACTATCTTGAGGTCACTTATAGCTAGTTAAGGAGACTCCTGGCACTCTCCCAAAAATATCAGATACATCCTCCCATTTGCTCATTTGCACATAACCATAACAGAATATATATTTGTTTTTGTAAAACGTTGTCCTCCAGAAGTTGGAGGCATTAAGGTCGATGATGTAGGTGATGAAAGTCAAGAGTTATTTTTCAAGGTGAGTTAATGAACTAATATTCTCATTATTTTAGTAATTTGCATTCAGACTTGATTTTTGCGATTGCATGTGCCAACGAGACTCCAACCCAGTATCTTAATGTGTTCCTGCTATGATGATATCTGTAAGCCATTTTGTCACAGAGTCATCAAAGAAAGGTTTCTTGATGTGCCAGTGTGAAATTTTATCCTGATTTTCTGACTTAAGATTCAACTATACATCCTGGTACGCTAAGGAATATTATGTCCCATAATTCTTACATTATAATTATCTATAATCACCCATATCGTTATACAGTGGAAACTATTCCTTTCACCTATTCCTTTAGACACTCTTCATCCTGATATACATTAAAAATCCTGTTCAGCTACTCAGCCACACTATCATCCCCATACCTAAGTTTCTCACTTGCCATGGAGGTGGAGGAGTCCTTTTCATCTTTGCAATTTTTTCAAGTCTAATTTTGCAGTTTGTTCCAAGTGTGGTGTTGTAGAGAACAATTTGGGCATTTGCTTTTTAATTTTTCTCCTCTATTAAAAGCATCAAAGCACTGTTTTGTAGGGTGTAGTTTGCTGAATATAGCACACCTCTCCTCAGCTGTGCAATGGCTGCTTTGGTGTCCAAATCTATGGCACTTGTAGCATCCTAGTGGCTCAGGTGTGAAGGCCTCTGTGGGGAAGGATCCCCATTCCCCAAGGGAAACTTGGTTTGGAATGTCAACTTAGAAGATGGCAATGATTTTTCTTGTGGGATTTCCCAACTTCCCAATACATCTTTGTGTGCCTAGGACATTCTGCAGCTGTAGAATGGTGTCCAGAGACAGGGCAGTCGGGTACTTGGATATAACAGCTTTCCTAACTCTCTCAGATGGATCAAGCAGTTGGAAGTCAGTGTTGGCTCATAAAAATTAGTCTGTTTCTTTAGTTTTTGGTGTGATGACCATATCCCCAGCCAGGTTGGGTTTCACAGAGATGTTCAGGTGTGGGTTTTGTTTCTCGAGCTCTGCTACTACTGCGTAGGCAGACAGTTCTTCTTGGGCAGACACTCAATATTTTGGAAGAGATGGCAAGGGATTGGTTGCACGAGGATTGTTTGGGAGGGGAGCGTCTTCATTTCTGTTAGGCATCCTGCTCTTTGCTTTCTTCATTTTACAAATGATTGTCCATCCTCTGGCATCTATTTCAGGCTCAGAGATAGGTTTCCATTGTTAGAGAAAACATCATTCTCTAACTGAGCTTGATGGCTCAGAGTTTTCATTTGTTGAACTCGGTAGAGAAGGTGTTCCTGTCAATGTTCCTTCAACATCAGATATTTGCTGGTGATGGGAGGTGGTCTCTTCATCAGGAGGAGATGGCTGTTCCTTGGGGTGATGAGTTGCTAACCACTCAACATAATAGGGGTATAGTGGGTCATCCTTTGGTAGAGGAAAACAGCGAGCTTTGGAAGCTATGATCCTGAGCAAAGACTGACAACGGCGACTCTATGGCAGCGACACTGAAACAAGAGACTGTGTGTCAGTATTTATAGTGACTCAGACCTAGAGTGGAATTCTCATTGGTCGGGCCAGTCTTGGGCGAATTTGGGGATTGCATTGATGATTGCTGGGATTCAGTCATGCTAGCAGCATAGTAGTGCATCCTGGGGTGGATGTCAGGAGCCCTGCCTGTTGTGGGAGTCCTGTCATCTTGTGGGGGCCCCTGATTATCTGGCACTGTCGGAGGGTCGTTCGCTGCTTTCTGGGAGGTGATGGGGAGGAAAAACGTTTCCTGAATAATGTTTGTATTAGGTGTTTCCTTTGCTATATAAAGGGCTTCCAGGAGGCACAGACGTCGGGGATTTGTTCTCTGGTCTATGATCTTGATATTAAGGATAATATCATTTCTTTTTATTAGTATGTTATGGACAGTCCTGTCATGATTAAATATGGCTCCTTCATGGGCATGGCAGGAGATTTGCTTGGAGAATCGCATGGAGGTCATGCTGATGTATTTGCTGAGGCATCCTCGGATGGGGCATGTGTATCGGTAGACCATACCCGTATTCTTCTAGGGATCCTGCAGGGGGGCCAAAAGGTTATTCCTCATTACCGGGCTGCTCATCTTTGTTTTATGATATATTACAAGGTTAATCTTTTTGTCTGGATTGGTGGGGTTGACATTTCCCTCGATGATATTTTTGAGGGTTCCTCATCCTCCTCTCATGCTGCTCCTCCTGGAATGACACACAGTGAGTTGGAGCACATGGCCAAGGTCCTCGTCAGCAACGAACACACTAATCGTGCTATTGATGATTTGATAAGGAAAAATATGGATGCCTGGTACCACCAGAAACCCCACCCCGACGTTTCAGAGTCCATTAAGCTTTTCTACAAGGGGCACATCCACTGGAGGTACAAGGAGTACGAGCAAGCACTCGGAAACATTTTTGAGGGAAACATCAGCCCCGTTGATCCAGAGAAAAAAATTAACCTTGTAATATATTATAAAATGAAGAAGACAAGCAGCCTGGTAATGAGGAATAAAGCTTGTGGCCCCCCTGCAGGATCCCTTGAAGAATATGAGTGTGGTCTACCGATACATGTGCCCATCTGAGGATGCCTCAGTCCTCTAAGCTAATCTACTGCCAAGTCTAAAGTGGATCCATATTTAATCGCGCCCAGATAAAAAGAAATATTATCCCTAATATTGAGATCATTGACGAGAGAACAGATCCCCGACATCTGCGCCTCCTGGAAGCCCTCCATGTAGTAAAGAGGGAACCTAATTTGAACATTACTCAGGAAACGTTCTTCCTCCCCACCACCACCTCAAGAGAAGGGAATGACCACCCCCCTTTGACAGTGCCAGATAATCAGGAGCCCCCACAGGATGATGGGACTTCTGCTACAGGCAGAACTCCTGGCTTCCTTCCCCAGGCACACTTCTATGCCGCTCGCATGACTGAATCCCTGCAACCATCAATACAAGATCCCGACTTCGTTCAAGACTGGCCCGACCAATGAGAATTCAGCTCTAGGTCTGAGCCGCTTAATATTGACACTCAGACTCTCTTGCTTCAGCCCTACTACTAACTCGTCAAGAAGATGACTTAAGAGCAGGTCTAAATGTCACGTTAATACCAGCAATACCAGTACCAACACCAGCTGTACACCAAAGACGACCCTGTCTGGAATTGACCAACGCCCAGGGAATACTACTAGCACTGACTACGACCCTTGCTTGACCTGGACCTGAGATATTAAGCTGTTAATACCAGTATACCTGAATGACACCAGAATCCTGTTTCAAGAAAAGATCACCTTCAGCATTTTTTTTGAGAATTTTTAGAATCTCCCTATATGAATATTAGCCAATTACTCAGAAACATAGCTGAGCCAGAGAAGCAGATGATAAAAAAAGAAAACAGAAAGAACAACATATAAAATCGTTATAATAATAATAATAATAATAATAATAATAATAATAATAATAATAATACTAATAATAAATAATAATAATAATAATACTAATAATAATAATAATAATAATAATAATTAATAATAATAATAATAATAATAATAATAATAATAATAAAATAATAATAATGTGTCGCCGTGGAGGAGTGGGTTAGGTCGTCAATAGACTTAAGTCAAGTTAAGCAACATTGGGGCTGGTCAGTCGTTGGATGGGTGACCGCTCTCCTCGGCGTTGATTCCTTGGGAAAGGATCTTTACCATAATTTCCTCAGTCTACTCAGCTGTAAATGAGTACCTATCCCTGAGGGGGTAGGGTCCAGCTATGGGTTAAATAGCAAAACTCAGCAATGATGGAAAGAAATGAAGGAATAAACGACAACGACGTAAATGGAACCTCTGGCAACAGAGGAGCCTCGTCCGGCAACCAGGTATTCAACCCAATTGTAGGGGAAGATGGTCAGGTACTTGGAGGTCGTCATCCAGCAACTGATCACCACAACGACAGTAATCAACAGCCTGAGATTGGAGCTACAGAGGCAAAAAGGAAGAAATGGACAAGAGAAGAAAATAAGGAAATATGGAGATGCTACATCAGAAGCAACCCGACGGAGAGAGGATATAGAAGAAGATTGGTCAACATCTGGAATGAGAGGAATAACACCCCCCAAACAGAGCAGAGGCTGGCAGACCAAGTAAGGAACATAAAGAAAAACAACTGGCTCTCCCCAACAGAAAGAGAAGAACTGGAAAGGGAAATGTCACACGACAACGAATTACACGAAGACGAACTGAGAGACGATGCCGCAGAAGACGACAGGGAGGATGAGGTATCAAACAACGACACACGAAGAAACACCGACGAAGTAACAGAGAGGACGGAATGGGTAGAAAAGATTAGACAATGGATGGAGCCAGATACAGAGAGAACAAAGATCCCCTCCATGAAAGCCTACAACACCAAGAAATTAAGGGAGAAAACAAGGGAGGTCAATGAAATAATGGGCCTAAAACACACCACCAGTATCACAGAAACAAATAACTTGACATATGCAGGAGCAAGATTAGTAGCAGAACTGATGGGGATTCGAACACCAACACCACCGTCACAACCAACCCAACAGAAACCAAAACAGCAACCTCCTTGGAAAAGGCGCCTGGAAAAGCAAATCATGGTGATGAGATCTGAAAGAGATGGCAGAAAAAAGGCTAAGAAGCAAGAAAACAAGGGAGGAACTCAACGAGAAATACAAAGTACAAGAGAGGGGACTAAACAACACAATAGAAGATGTAAAACAGAGGCTTAAGGCCAAAGCACACAAGATCCAACGGTACATGAACAGGAATAAGGGATACCAACAGAACAAACTATTCGGAACCAACCAGAAAAGACTATACAGCCAACTAAGAGGGGAAGACAACCACCCAGAAATTCCTGAAGCCGAACCAAGTAAGAGACTCTGGGAAAACATATGGAGCAATCCAGTATCACACAACAAACATGCAACATGGCTCCAGGAAGTCAAGGAAGAAGAAACAGGGAGAATAAAACAAAGATACACAGACATCACGACAGACACAGTCAGACACCAACTAAAGAAAATGCCAAACTGGAAAGCCCCAGGTCCCGATGAAGTCCATGGATACTGGCTCAAAAACTTCAAGGCCCTACACCCACGAATAGCAGAACAACTCCAGCATTGTATCTCAAATCACCAAGCACCCAAATGGATGACCACAGGAAGAACATCCTTAGTACAAAAAGACAAGAGTAAGGGAAATATAGCCAGTAACTACAGGCCTATCACCTGCCTACCAATAATGTGGAAGTTACTAACAGGTATCATCAGTGAAAGGCTATACAACTACCTAGAGGAGACAAAACACCATACCCCCACCAACAGAAAGGCTGCAGAAGGAAGTGTAGGGGCACAAAAGACCAGCTCCTGATAGACAAAATGGTAATGAAGAACAGTAGGAGAAGGAAAACCAACCTAAGCATGGCATGGATAGACTATAAGAAAGCCTTCGACATGATACCACACACATGGCTAATAGAATGCCTGAAAATATATGGGGCAGAGGAAAATACCATCAGCTTCCTCAAAAAATACAATGCGCAACTGGAATACAATACTTACAAGCTCTGGAATAAGACTAGCAGAGGTTAATATCAGGAGAGGGATCTTCCAGGGCGACTCACTGTCCCCACTACTCTTCGTAGTAGCCATGATTCCCATGACAAAAGTACTACAGAAGATGGATGCCGGGTACCAACTCAAGAAAAAAGGCAACAAAATCAACCATCTGATGTTCATGGACGACATCAAGCTGTATGGTAAGAGCATCAAGGAAATAGATACCCTAATCCAGGCAGTTAGGATTGTATCTGGGGACATCAGGATGGAGTTTGGAGTAGAGAAATGCGCCTTAGTCAACATACAAAAAGGCAAAGTAACGAGAACTGAAGGGATAAAGCTACCAGATGGGAGCAACATCAAACACATAGATGAGACAGGATACAAATACCTGGGAATAATGGAAGGAGGAGATATACACCAAGAGATGAAGGACACGATCAGGAAAGAATATATGCAGAGACTCAAGGCGATACTCAAGTCAAAACTCAACGCCGAAATATGATAAAAGCCATAAACACATGGCAGTGCAGTAATCCGATACAGCGCAGGAATAGTGGAATGGACGAAGGCAGAACTCCGCAGCATAGATCAGAAAACCAGGAAACAAATGACAATACACAAAGCACTACACCCAAGAGCAAATACGGACAGACTATACATAACACGAAAGGAAGGAGGGAGAGGACTACTAAGTATAGAGGACTGCGTCAACATCGAAAACAGAGCACTGGGGCAATATCTGAAAACCAGTGAAGACGAGTGGCTAAAGAGTGCATGGGAAGAAGGACTAATAAAAGTAGACGAAGACCCAGAAATATACAGAGACAGGAGAAAGACAGAAAGAACAGAGGACTGGCACAACAAACCAATGCACGGACAATACATGAGACAGACTAAAGAACTAGCCAGCGATGACAATTGGCAATGGCTACAGAGGGGAGAGCTAAAGAAGGAAACTGAAGGAATGATAACAGCGGCACAAGATCAGGCCCTAAGAACCAGATATGTTCAAAGTATGATAGACGGAAATAACATCTCTCACATATGTAGGAAGTGCAATACGAAAAATGAAACCATAAACCACATAGCAAGTGAATGCCCGGCACTTGCGCAGAACCAGTACAAAAAGAGGCATGATTCAGTGGCAAAAGCCCTCCACTGGAGCCTTTGCAAGAAACATCAGCTACCTTGCAGTAATAAGTGGTACGAGCACCAACCTGAAGGAGTGATAGAAAACGATCAGGCAAAGATCCTCTGGGACTATGGTATCAGAACAGATAGGGTGATACGTGCAAACAGACCAGACGTGACATTGATTGACAAAGTCAAGAAGAAAGTATCACTCATTGATGTCGCAATACCATGGGACACCAGAGTTGAAGAGAAAGAGAGGGAAAAATGGATAAGTATCAAGATCTGAAAATAGAATAAGAAGGATATGAGATATGCCAGTGGAAATCGTACCCATAATCATAGGAGCACTAGGCACGATCCCAAGATCCCTGAAAAGGAATCTAGAA
>NC_061110.1:73077850-73100350 GCF_015104395.2 Macrobrachium nipponense | reverse complement strand
AGTTGAATTGTTCAGAAAATCAAGATAATGGATCTCTTTTAGCAAAACAAGCATTAACCTCTGCAACCACATTAATATTTCCTCTACCCCATAAGCCCCTCAAGTTGACAACAGATGCAAGTAACATGGCGATGGGCACCGTACTAGAGCAGAACACAGATGATGGTCTTCGTCCGATGGTATTCTACAGCAAGAAGCTAACAAAAGCAGAACAGAAATACTAAACTTTCAACAGGGAGCTTCTAGCAGTCTACAAAGCTGTCCGCCACTTCCGCCGCATGCCTGAGGGAAGACATTGTGTCGTGTAAACAGACCATCAACCCTTGGTGCATGCCCTCACAAACCCAGCAGATACATAGTCAACACCACAACAGTGGCAACTGTCAGCAATAGCTGAACACTCCTGCACCATAAAATACTTGAAGGGTTCAGCAAGCGCCATGTCAGAAGCACTATCAAGAAACTGCATAACCACCATCCAGCTCAGGATAGTCTTTCCCAAAATAGCAGAAGCACAAAGAGACAATGTGGACCTACAACGACTTCAGTGGACTCAACCCTGCCCTTACATGGAGTGACCTGTCAATCAACAGTGAAGAGATGACCATAGCCTGTGAAACGAGTACTGGATGCTTAGCCCCTACTTGGCAGAAGGCCTCAGAAGAAAAGCCTTCACACTCCCCAACAACCTGTCCTACCCATCAAGCCTGTCAACTGCCCGAATCATAGTAGAGTGGTACATCTCGTGGGAATGAAGACAAGAGAATGCATCCTGTGTCAATGTAAAAAATCATAAGACACATATAGAGTGGAATAGAAGAGTTCCACACAATGCACATCCACGTCAACATAGTGGGACCCCTACCATTCTCCGGGGGCTACTGATACCAGTTCACCATATTTACAGAGATACCAGGTGGCCCAAAGCAATACTGATATGGCAACAGAAAGCTGCATGAAAGTCCTCATTGGATGGGCAGCAGGCACAGAGTTCCACAGATTATCATGAGCGACAGGGACGCCAACTTCATGTCCGCCCTGTGGAACACCCTCAAAAACAGTTTGGGGACCAAGATAACATATGTGATGTCCTACAACCCAGAAGCTACTGGGATCATTGAAAGGCTACTCCAGTCGTTTAGAGCATCACTCACGGCCGCCTGAAGTCAAGGTGGGAGCTGGAGTAAGGAGTTACTGTGAGTCTTACTGGTGTCTTATTGGGCCTAATAACGACACTGCATACAACATTCAATGCATCTCCAGCAGAAGTCCTATACAGCCAAGCACTAACATTGCCAGCAGATGCCTTTCAAAATCCAATGAGCCCAACATCCCTACCCGGCACCCAAAAAGCAGTAGAGCAAATAATGTCAAGAAAGATGACCCACTAAATGACCAGGAAAATGTATGTCCCCAGCAAGCTGAAGAAATCAAAACATGCCTTCATAAAGGTAGACGATCACAGAGGACCCCATCCTTCCACCTACTCGGGACCATACCACATCATCCATAGACAACACAAGCCTTCTAAATGACAGTACACAACAATTTCCTCACAACAACAAGATGCACCAATGCGTGGACATCTATTGCACATATATCTTTTTTCTTATTATTGTCAAATTCATTATAATGTCAGCATTTCAGCCACATGTACCTTAACTTCAGTCATGTCTTGTGTATCAATCCATATATATATATATGTATATATATATATACATATATATATATATATATATATATATATATATATATATATATATATATATATATATATATATATATATATATATATATATATATATATAGAGTCCTAGTGCATCGAGTAGTTAACTTGTGAATACATCCCTTTTAAATTTGATCCTTAGAGCTTGCCTTACATTTTCCCTTGAAATCTAATCTCTGCCCTAAGCCGTAAATATCTGTTCATAAACTACACCTCATAAGGCATTCTTTTGATTACGTCAAGATGCGTTTAATCGTTGTCTAAGCAAGAAAAGTCTAGATTTATGAATATATATATTAGATATATATTATATATATATATATATATATATATATATATATATATATATATATTCTAGCAAATGGCGTGAATAGAAGGCAGTGTCTACAAACTTACTGCCTTATTCAGACAACAAACAGGCAGGTCAATAGCTCTTGCAAGCAGAAATGTAGAACATGACACCAGGCGAGCGAATAAAGAGGTCACACATTTATTTGCGTTTGTTAACAGATAGAAATATGTAAATAGATATATATATATATATATATATATATATAGTATATATATATATATATAGATATATATATATATATATATATATATATATATATATATATATATATATATATCTATAATATACATTTCTATCTGTTAACAAACGCAAATAAATAGTGCTGACCTCTTTATTCGCTCGCCTGGTGTCATGTTCTACATTTCTGCTTGCAAGAGCTATTGACCTGCCTGTTTGTTGTCTGAATAAGGCAGTAAGTTTGTAGACACTGCCTTCTATTCACGCCATTGCTAGAATATATATATATATATATATATATATATATATTATATATTATATATATATATATATATATATATATTCATAATCTAGACTTTTCTTGCTTAGACAACGATTAAACGCATCTTGACGTAATCAAAAGGAATGCCTTATGAGGTGTAGTTTATGAACAGATATTTACAGCTTAGGGCAGAGATTAGATTTCAAAGGAAAATGTAAGGCAAGCTCTAAGGATCAAATTTAAAAGGGATGTATTCACAAGTTAACTACTCGATGCACTAGGACTCTCAAGGTCCAACTTATTATTGATAGAATAGTTGCTTTTAACACTGAAATCATATTGCCGGGTTGCTGACACTTGCTGAGGACTTGGAGAGCGAATAAGGGGGTCCCGAGCGTTTTAAGAATAAAGAAGTCCATCTATTACAGCAGGGATAAACGTGATAGGATATCTGAAAGAAGGTATTGCTCTATCAACACAGGTGCAACACACAAAGGACTGATCAAATGTTGTGATTCCACCAACTCTTCATACTTGCTCAATACAAATCTTACATTCCAGAATTCCCTCAAAGGGCAAGAAATGATTGAATTATACATTACAGGAGGTTATTGTGTTGAATGGGAGGACGTGAAACACAGACATCGACTTACGTTATCTCCCCTTTACATTCTCGTACCAAATGCTAATACCGTGAGGTCATTCAAGCAATGAGCACTAGTAAATCACATTCAAGGGAACCACAGCACTTAAATTAGATTAGCTCCATAGAACAGGGGAGCACGACTATGGGGGAATAACAAGGGGTAGCTATGAATGAGTCGCACAAGCACACACATGGAAAAAATTCAGTAATAGAGACAAAAGTGACTGTCAACTAAACCTGTACTTTATCGTCTTTTGCCACTGGTTTCTGCTTCTTAAAAGGGCGCCGATGAAGGAAGGGAAAACCAATCCAGGGCTGTCAGGTAGGGTCCTGAATGCAGCCACATGAAACACAAGGGCAGGCAGGGGGACAAAGGGGCAACCCCATAGATACAAGGAGCTCAGAACTGGGTCAGGTCTGGGGTGCTCTGAGAGCGAGTTTCTCTTGCTGACCTCTTTTATTAACTTCGGTTTGCCCTCCAGGGGCTTCTAGCTTAATTCTCGGTTTTTGGTATCTGACGCCAGTGGTTCCTGCAAAGACATGCAAGTGGCACGACAAACGAAGAGAGAATTGCGTGAGAGAGAGAAACATGCTTTTATGATTGTTCAACTGTTATTTTTATTTTACTGAGCAGCAAAATGGGGAAAATATATAATATATATAAATAAATAAATATAAATTATATATATACATATATTATATATATATATTATATATGTATATATAGATTATATTATTATATATATGTGTATATAGATAGAGATATTGATATATATAGCTAATATAATAGATATATATGTATAGGATATATATATAAGGATATATAGATATAGATAGATATAGGAATATATATAGATGCTTCTATAGAGATAGCTAATAGATAATAAGATATATCCATGATAATAATACTATATATATAGATTATTATTATATATATATATATATAGATATAGCTATAATATAGATATAGATAAACATATATATATATATATATAGATATATATAGGATATATATATATATATCCTATAATTTATATTAATAGAGATATATATTATATATGATATATAATACATATATAATATAATAATGTATAAATAAATATATAGTAATTTATAATAATATATAATATATTTGTGTAATATAATAATTATATATATATATATAATAATAAAAATAAATATGTATACGCTATATATATTATTATATATATAATAATAATATATATAAAATATATATATATAATATATTATATACTATATATCTATAATATATTAAAATATATAATATATATATAATATATATATAATAATATATACCTATATATATATCTATAATATATTATATATAATAAAATAATATAATATAATAAAATAAATATATATATATAAGATTAATATAAGATATATACATAATATAAATAAAATATAAATATTTATAATAATAAAATTAAAATATATTATAAAATACTATTAATATTATATATATTATATATAAAATAATATATATATAATAATATATATTATGTATAATATATCTATATATATATCTTCTATATTATAGTATAGTATATATATATATAAGTATATATATATATAATAAATAAATAATATATAGATATTATATAATATATATACTATATATCATATATTATATATATATATAGCATATATATATATATAATCTATATATATCTATCATATATATAGATATATCATATAGATATATATATACATATATATACCATATATAGATAAATACTATAATATATTATATATATTATCTATATAATCTATATAAATCCTATAATATATATAATTATATAGATATATTAAATAATATATATATATATTATTCGATATATATATTCCTATATATATATCTTATAGATAATATATATATTATAACTAGATAATATATTATATATACAATTTAATACGCACTTAATATTTATATATGTGTGGTGTGTGTTGGTTGTGTGCGTGTGTGTGTGTATGTGTGTGTCTTCTGTATCTGTGTGAGTGCGTGATTGTGTGTAAATATGTGAAGGTACAATGATTTTAGTATGAAGTTCCAAGTCTACCCTTCTCCAATCGGGGTATGAACAACAAATTTTACCGATGATTAAATCCTTTATTTAGTGCTTAGTTGAAGAAAGGTACGACGAAAATAATTTTATATGTAAAGCTAAATTGTAACTCCAGATATAGAAATCCCTGAGGCCAGGAGTCGTAATCGGCATAGTATCCCAGTACAAAAAAGAAAAAAAAGAAAAAACAAAGAATCTAGAATAAAACCACGAAGTAGGACTGATGACAACCTGCACAATAAAAAACAAAAGAAACTTATGAAATCTAATAATTCAATATCGTGATTAGTTGGTCACAGTAATAATAAAGCTTCTAAGAAGCTGTGGAATAAGCATGCGAAAGATTATCAGATAAGAAAATGCAGATCCATGTAGTGGAAGCTATAGTTTTTTAAAACCTGAATGCAAATGGTGATCAAAATTATGGATAACCTAAATGGCATGCACAAATGACGTAACTGAACGACGGTGCCACATATTAGTATCAAGATCAAGGATGAGATATTCAATAAAACACAAGTTTTTGTCAAACAATTAAAGATACGAACAAGCTAGATGAACAAACCATGCTTAGTAAGATCAATAGAAAGAGAATTTGTAGTTCATAATAATGTTATTTTTCCCCATTAAGCCGGTTCCCCTAATTAGGGTAGCTCATATTTCAAATGTTAAAAAAAATCAGGGATGAAGCCACTGTTAATGAAAATTTAAACATCAGCTTCTTCAGATATCTACTTAAGAAGGCTTGTTTGCACGTAGAACTCATCTAAAGACAATATTCCAATATTAGATTTTCATGGTCTTGCAACATCCGTGATACTTTCTTCTTGATTTTGTCAAACATCATCACGTCTGGTCTATTGGGACGTATCACCTATCTGTTCTGATACCATAGTCCCAGAAGATCTTTACCTGATTGTTTCTTTTACTCCCTTAGGTTGGTGTTCATACCACTTATTACTGCAAACTACCTGGTGTTTCTTGTACAGGCTCCATTGGATGGCTTTTGCTACTGAATCATGCCTCTTTTAGTACTGGTTCTGTGTAAGTGCCGGACATTCACTTGCTATTTGGTTTATGGTCTCGTTTTTTATATTGCACTTCCTGCATCTGGGTGAGATGTTATTTCCATCTATTGTTCTTTTGGCATATCTGGTTCTTACGGCCTGATCTTGTGCCACTTTTAGCATTCCTTCTGTTTCTTTTTTGAGTTTTCCCCTCAGTAGCCATTGCCATGTTTCATCTCTGGCTAGTTCTTTGGTTTGTCTCATGTACTGTCCATGCATTGGTTTGTTGTGCTAATCCTCCGTTCTGTTTGTTATTCTTCTGTCTCTGTATATTCCTGGGTTTTCATCTGCTTTTATCAGTCCTTCTCCCCGTGCACTCCTTAGCCATTCGTTTTCACTGGTTTTCAGATATTCCCCCAGTGTCTGCTCTTGATGTTGACGCAGTCCTTTATGCTTAGTAGACCTCTCCCTCCTTCCTTTCGTGTTGAGTAGTCTCTCTGTATTTGTTCCTGGGTTGGTGCTTTGTGTATTGTCATGTGTTTCCTAGTTTTCTGGCCTATGCTGCAGAGTTCAGCCTTTGTCCACTCCATTACTCCTATGCTGTATCAGATTACTGGTACTGCCCATGTGTTCATAGCTTTCATCATATTTCTGGCATTGGGTGTTGACTTGATTATTGCCTCAAGTCTCTACATACATTCTTTCCTGATCGTGTCCTTCATCTCTTCTTTTTCCATATCCTCTTCTTCTATTATTACCAGGTATTTGTATCCTGTCTCATTTATGTGTTTGATATATTCCCATCTGGTTGCTTTATCCCTTCAGTCCTTGTCCCTTTGCCTTTTTGTATGTTGACCAAGGCATATTTTTTTATTCCGGATTTCCTCAGTTACAATCCTTACAGTCTGGATTAGGGTATTTGTTTCCTTGGTGCTCTTACCACATACCATATAGCTTCATGTTCATGAACATAAGGTGGTTAATTCTGTTGCCTCATTTCTTGAGTTGGTATCCAGCACCCATCTTCTGCAGTACTTTTGGTATGGGAATCATGGCTACTACGAAGAGTAATGGGGACAGTGAATGGCCGTGAAAGCTCCCTCTCCTGATGTTAACCTCCACAAGTCTTATCCCAGAGCTTGTAAGTACTGTATTCCAGTTGCATATTGTATTTTTGAGTAAGCTGATGGTGTTCTCTGACCCATATATTTTCAGGCATTCTATTAGTCTTGTGTGTGGTATCATGTCGAAGGCTTTCTTGTAGTCAGTCCATGCCTTGCTTAGGTTGGTTTTTCTCCTCTTACTATTATTCATTACTATTTTGTCTATCAGGAGTTGGTCTTTTCTGCCCATACACTTCCTTTTGTAGCCTTTATATTATTATTATTATTTTTATCATTATATTATCATTATCATTATTATTCTGCACTCAGTTCGGAGTTATACTCTTGCTGATCTAATTTCTATTCATTAATCATTTGTATTCATTATCTTAATATACGGGCCTCAACCTTAAATAGAATAGTCAATTTCGAAAACATAGTTCCAAAATTGGCTCTTTGAACTTGGTATTGTAATGCATCCAGAGTCGGGAACGAAAGTTTCAATGTGCCCTATGCCAATGCAGTGGGTTCTTGTCCCCTTACAAGAGCATATACCCCAAAGTGCATCGATTTAAAAAGAAAAAGAAAAAATCTCCGAGCTGGCTCTTTTGGCTTGGCAATATTTTTTGTTTTGTTCTATCGTTTACTATGAGATTCTGGGTCTCTGTAACACGGTTCTTTGGACTTTGCTCCTTGCCAAAGCATCGGATGTAGCTGAAAGTTGACATATGTATATTTTACAACCACACACAAATTTTGTCAGCATTATCAATAACCTAAACCCGATAGTTTTAATTTTTATAGAGTAAAAATGATCTAGCCGACGCCATGGCCAATGATTGCGAGCCAAGAGTCGAAAAACATTCATTACGTAAGCAAGGTAAACATCGTTTTACGAAATGCTGCCCCGCCCATCCACTAGACAGAAATCCATTCACCTTATTCCATCGGCTCTGAAACCCATAGTAGTCAAGAATGGCTAACAGGATTTGGAATTGTCCCCGTGGTTGCAAAACTGCATTTGTCTTACGACTTGCAACTTTATACAGTCAAGAGAAAGCCCGTGGCCATACTTACTATAGTCTGAATAAATAATTATTCAGTTTCTAGTTTAAATCCAATGTTTATGGTCTGATTTGTATTTAGCGTAACGTGATTATAATACTTGTAATGTCATTCAGGATTTCGAACATTTCCATTAACTATTCTCTATGAGAGAGAGAGAGAGAGAGAGAGAGAGAGAGAGAGAGAGAGAGAGAGATTGTATGTAAACAGTCTGTATATAACTATTTTTGTTAAAATAAGATTTTTATCCAAAGTAAATACAAGCTTATATGTGCTAAAATCTCCATCAGACCAACGGATCATCCGATATAATTTTTTTTCATCTTCTTTAGTCTGTACGACCATGTTGGGTATAAAGACTTTATGAATGGCGGAACGATACATAGATGTGGGTGGGGTATCTGTGCTAGCGTAGTAATACTACTGTAGTAGTAGTGCCGCAAAATTAGTAATAGCAGCAATATACATGAATTAAACGTTTAGGCCAACTGCTGGGATCCCTGAGGATCATTTAGCACTTCTTACAACTACTTGAGAAATTAGTTTTTATAGCCAGAAGTTAGATTTTCTAATGCAACAATGGCCATGATAGCCTTCATTGTTATCCTGAATTATAACGAGGCCAAAGTGGGTGGAGCCTCATGACGTCATCATTCTGACGATAATTACTGGTGAAGGTTTAAAGCCAAAATGCGAAACCGTCTATTTTTTTTTTTTTTTTTTTTTTAGTAAATAGGTAGATAGCCGATAAATAAAATTGCTTGATATTAGATACAGCAGTTATCAAATCAAGCTTGTCTACTATGTCTTTGAAAATTACCAACTATTCTCTACATCTTGTCAATCTAATTGTGACCTATAAAGTAGATCGTAATTTCTTAGGACACTTATTTTGGGAGTTAGACTAATAATCAAAGTGTTTTTGTATTTATTAACATATTTTGTTGGTTTGTTCATTATGACAATTATCAGTGGAGAGGATTCAGAGTTCTTAAAGGTGTACTGCTTTGCATGTATTTAAATTTTTGTCATTGTTGCCAGAGGTATAGCCTTCGTTACGTATAGCCAATCATCCATCGAGAAAGAGGGAAGAAATGCTGTCATAAGTTACGTAACGAGTGCGTTCGAAACCTTATCTCTGAGTAAGTTGGCCCGTCTTCAAAAAAGGTCACTTTTACATTATAAGTACCAAATTTATTCAACCTACGTAATGCAGAATACAGTCAAAATTTATGTGTAGATATAATATGTATTCTGAATAAGCGTTATATCTATGAAATGCATAGATAAAAAGTTATTGCAAAAAAACCGTGTTACAGAGGCCCTGAATCTCATAGTAGTTATTATCAATATATAAAGGGTTAACAATATCCTGGCTACTATAACTGTGAAGTTTCTGCAACATTTAATATCTGTACTTATATGTGCTTATAAATGTAAAGTATCATATATTCACGTTATGTAAAGTGACGTCCGCAAATTTTGAAGAGTATTTTATAGAAAACAACAGGAAAAAGTCGATCTAGAGAGGAAACACAGATGCTGAAATTGAAGAATGACCCTAAGGAATACAAAAAGCATGATTGATAAGAAAGCTGAAGAATAATTGGATATGAATAGATTTTTGCTCTGAGAGAAGGATACTGCTTGGATCGGTATACAAAATTTGAATTTCTGAATTTCTTGTGTGAGTCTGTTTTTGTGAGAATTAATGGTGCGATAATATGGGTTCACATTAAGTCCAAATTTCAGACTACCTCTAGACTTCCATTCATTCGTTTACTTATTTTCCCGCTACTCTGCAAGTAGATATTCCTATGTACTTATTGCTGTTATTACTGGACCTGCATTTTGCAAACGCCAACATTTTCCATCTTACGCTAGACATAACCTACCAACATATAAAACTAACTTTTATCATAAGGGAAACACTTTATTTCTGAATGTCACAGAAAACTATGGATAAAAATGTGCAAGGATAACCTCCACTATCATTTTTGATGTCAAGCATTTGCTTTGGATCACTTAACGGAGGCAAACTCGGTATTTACTTGCAAAGAGTCGTGGCACAGAAAAAGTTGAACTGCAAGATCGATCGTTCGAAGAGTTTATGACTTAATTCAACGTATCAGTTGCGTAATTACAGTTGCTGACAAACTGCTTGAACTCATGCGTTCTGAGACTCGAAACATTTATTATCATTGTCTGCTACATGGTTCAACAGTAACTCTCAATTGTTTTCATAGTTTTCATAGTTAGTGTTGCTTTGTTTACATTGCAGTTTAACATAACAAGATTACCCGCGAAAATATAGGCTGAATCTCTTTCACAGCGTGAAAGAAGCGGTAGCGCCAATTTTCACTTCAGTAAATAAGTTATTTCCAGCGGAGTTTGTCAAACACATGGATATCCAGGCTTCCCCTGGAAAGGTTGCTGATGTCGTGGTGGTAAAAGGAGGCGTTAATAAAACCGTTGCTAAGCAGCCCGGCAGCTTACGGAGAAACTTAACTATGCAACGAATTTCAAATCTCTCTCTCTCTCTCTCTCTCTCTCTCTCTCTCTCTCTCTCTCTCTCTCTAATATATTATAATTATAATAGAAGATATATCTATCATATTTTATTTATATTTATATATTATAGCTATATATATATATATTATATATATATATATATTATATATATATATATATATATATATATTCCTAGAAGGTCCTCATTAAAACTGGATGGTAACTAGCGGAGTTTTTTTATTAAAAAAAGTTACAAGCTTTCGAGGACACCAGTCCTCCTTATCATGTATCCATTTTTTTCATGTATACTTGATGATGAGGACTGTTTGTCCTTGAAAGCTTGTAACTTTTTTTTGAATAGATAACTCCGCTAGTTTCCATCCAGTTTTTTAATAAGGTCCTTCTAGTAATTGTACCATTGTACAGAACATTTGTTTATGTGATAAGATATATATATATATATATATATATATATATATATATATATCTATGATATATAAATAAATCATCCTATATATAATATATATATATATATATCATAGTAATATATAGTAGTATATATAAATATATAATATAAATATATATATATATATAAATATATCTATATATATCTCTATCTATATTATATACTATATATATATATATAATTATTTAGTATATATATATATATTCATATATATTATAAAATATATATATATATATAAATATAATATGTATATATATATATATATATATATAGGTATAGTATATATATATATATGTTTTACTATAAATATATATTTATATATATATAGTATATATATATATATATATGATATATAGTATATATATATTATAAATAATATATATATAAATATATATATATGTGTGTGTGTGTGTGTGTGTGTGTGTGTATTACATAGCTTGGCAACTTATTGCATATATATAAGTCATAAACAGGTTGTAAATAAATCAACGTCCTTAAATGAAGGACAACTCTTTGGATAATCGTACAAAGCAGGAAGTCGTTGACTTTTATCTATCCTTGTTGTAATGTAAGAGCGAAGCGTTGCGGACGCGTTTTTATGGCATGTTTTACTGTAGCGTGGACACACCTTAAGAGCGCTGCCGACTGAACTTGTGCTTTATTGTGCTGTTATATAATTTCTAAACGGAAACGAGTTTTTTTTCTTTTTTTATTTTGGTTGTAATCCAATCTTTAATTGTGAATACAGAACTTGGATAGGCGTTGTAAATGATATGTTGCTATGGGGTTAACGTAACACTTTATGATCCAGTTTTCACTGGGGAAATTAATCCCTTTTGGAGCCGTTTTAATGCCGGTTCAATTAAGGTTACGATCAATTAACTAAATAAAACTAATGACAGTGAACAACTACATGCAGCCGAGTTTTTATCTTAACCCTGTCCGTCTGTCTGTCTATTTACTCTCGACATTCTGCTAATTGCCTCTTCTCCATCTCTTTCTCTTTCTCCCCCTCACAGCCTTTATCCTTGCAGCTATTATTCGTTTTTTTCTCCCATGTCTTGTCTTTGCCTTTCCCCTGACATGTGTCCCTTTGAGAGACAACGTCTGGACAACAGGTCTAGCTCTTTGAGCACTGGAGCGATACAAGAGTCATGATAAATATTTAATACCTTCCTTGTGGAACCTCGTACCAGAGTTGACTTTGTTGCTGAAAGAGTGTGCTCTCTCTCTCTCTCTCTCTCTCTCTCTCTCTCTCTCTCTCTCTCGGTTTCACTCTAGCTTATGTGACTTCAGCTCTGTTTTATATCATCTGAATATTGCACCTAAAGATCATATTCAATGGCTATCTTTTTTTTTAACAATATCGTTGCTTTTATAAACTTTGCCATTCTCTTTCGTCTGCAATTTGCTCTGTTTTGCAAGGGCATCGCCGAAACCTTACATTCATACTTCATCTTCCCACGCAAGAAGGTAGGTGTATGTTTTGGCTCAATGTCCTCTCTTTGTCCCTTGTCTCTTGGCAGCAAATAACTTTTTTCTTAGTTTCTTTTTTTACGCACAAATGATGTGCAATGGAGGATTTCGAGGTAAATGTGAGAAACGTGGTAAGAAAAGAAACACGCTTCCTTTGAACAGTTGTACCAAAGAGAAAATGAAAAGAGCAATCGTATTTTAGGACGACCATTTTCCCGTGGAACAGAAACAAATAGTATTCAGAACTTCTAATGGTTATGACAAAAGAAGCTACAAGACCAGTTTTAGAACCAAATCCTGGAGAGCAAAGGGAGTTGATGGCCTTGCCCTTGATACAGCATTTTGAGGTAATTAAGATAGGCAGAAGTTATTTGCTGGAAAATGAAACCTGTATGAAAAATGGATGCGAATCTTGTTGTTCATTTGTGAAACAGGAAGCCTTTTAGGTTCACTTTATGGGCCGTAAAAGACACTACAAACTAATGGCATATGAAGGCTATCCAGGAAACATATTTGTTAACATAAAGTACATGCTATGCATTGTCATCTATGCTGAACAAATGACGCATAAAATACTTGAGCAACACTTACAGATAAAGTTTCAAGTGTAACGTAATCGATATTTTTTAGTGAAACAAAATCTTATTATATGCAGGACTGGAATACAGGAACGTTTTAGATTGTCACTTCAGCAGTACAACAGGCAGATCAAGGTGGTTACGTTCGTGGGCTGCTCCTGTTGCAGCGCCTATCAGTTTATCCAGCAGTAAATGATCTCCTGGGGTTTAATCCCCAAGGGCTCGCTGAGAAACTGAAAATATATATATATATATATATATATATATATATATATATATATATATATATATATATATATACTAGGTGTTTCGAAATTAGAGGCCGCCCCCCTCCACAGGACAAAGGGAAAGTTATGAAGTTTTCTGCTATAGTCTATCTTCAAGTATATTATCTTAATTTTCTATTAAGCTATTTTTCATTTTACATTTCTTGTATATCCAGACTGAGTGAGGGAGTTATATAGAGCCATGGCTAACGACTCGGATGAATTAAGATGGTTTGACTGAATCTGGGCTATAACCTTCAGAGAGGCCAGGGATGCTGGCGCATCCTTCATTTCATGTTCCTGGATAGCTAAATACATCAATAGAGATGAATCCTTTGTTAAAAGGATTCATCCATATGAGTGTCATTGCGAAAAGAGTGAGAGTCCTGGAAGGCCTGAAGTCCTTCTCAGGAGTCAAAAGACATCATAGCTGAGGCAGTGAGTAGACCAAGAAAGTCTTTACATAATTTGGCGCTTGAACTAGAAACAAAAAGGGGAAAGAAGAGAAGTTATAGTGCTGTATATCGGGAGTTGAAAAAATCTGGTATTAAGCTATTTCATGTTATCAGCAAGCCAAACATCACTTAGCAAGAGAGAGAAGACTATGCATGGTTTTGTGGTTCATTTCTTAAAGATTGAGATGAAGCTGACTTTCTCCATGTCGCCACATCAGATGAATTCTTAATTTACACAGTCAGGAAGCAAAATCATAAAAATTACATCACTTGGGTTGTAAAGTTGGATGATATCAGCAATGATGTGAGCTATCGCCAAGTTGTGAAATTTCCTGAATGTTTGGGAATTTTTCTCTGTTTCACAGCTTAGCGGTTAATGTGGATCATCAAAGAAAAAGGACAGTCATGGAATGGCGAATACTTCAGAGAAACTGTGCTTACTGGTGGAGTATTTCCTTTCCTCAAAGATCCTGAAAATATGTTATCTGTTGAAGAAGTCACATTTTGCATGATAAGGCACCATGTTTCAAGGCTCTTCAGACACAGAAGCTGCTTCAAAACAGTGGTATCGATTTCTTCTCGTCAAGTGAATTTCCAGGTAGCTCCCCTGACCTTAATGTGTGTGTGTGAAAACATTGGTAGTATCTTCATGTTGAAGCGCGCACAGTGAACTATGATGGTCTACCAAGCCTCGACGACCTGCGAAGAGAGGTGACCGAAGTGCTCAGGGAAATGAAGTTTGAGTCTCAGCTTTTTTGCGATTTGCTGAAATCATACCCCTCAAGAATGCAGGTTGTGGTACAGGCAGATGGAGGCCACACAAAATATTATACTCAGAGACAAAACTTAAATAAAACCTGTTCTGAATTACTTTTGTTTTTGTCCATATTAATTTTAGTTTATGCAGTAGAGGGTATATATATATATATATATATATATATATATATATATATATATATATATATATTTGTTATAAATCTCCAAACCCAATACTTCTAATGATTTGTTGACTTCACACTAGAATGCAGCAAAAAAGCAATTATTTTCCTTTTCCCGCAAACCAACGAGAGTGAAAGCATTTCCGTCATAATTTATTTATTTATATATATATATATATATATATATATATATATGTATATGTATGTGTAGATGTATATATATATATATAATATATATATTATATATACATACATCTATACATACATATACATACATATATATATATATATATATATATATATATATATATATATATATCTATATATAAATTAAATATGACGGAAATGCTTTCACTCTCGTGGGTTTGCAGGAAAAGGAAAATAATTGCTTTTTTGCTGCATTCTATAGTGTGAAGTCAATAAATCATTAGAAGTATTGGGTTTGGAGATTTATAACAAATATGGACACGGCTTAAAAACGAGAAAGGTAAATTTCAAAGTCCTGAGCATATAAATGTGCATAAAAAGGAGACGTAATGAATATTACATGATTTGTTCAAGTAGAGGTAGGAAGCTATTTTTGCGTCAAGCCGACAAAGCTGAAAGGACAAAATGCAAAGGAATGGAACGGACAAAGAGTGATTACTTTTGGATTAGTAAAAAGTTGTAGAGTCATTGAAGACTATGGGGATAGGTACAAGGAGAAAAATGTTCGCTTCGAGTACTGTATGGGTGAAATTACGAGTTGCAGGAGATGAGGTTGCAATAACGAGTGGGTACGGGTCAGGAATGCAAATAAATGAAAGTAAAAGGGAGTGTATATCCTGTGGAATCTAAATCTGTGCCTAGCTGCGTTTGGGGAACTAAAACGGTGATTATGTTGTGCTATAAAAAACATTAAGGAACAAATGTAAGTGGTAGAAAGAGATGGCGTCATCAGAAGGTTAAGAATTCTGAAAGTAAACAAATATGCACAAATAAATCCCCGTGGGAATATTGCAAACGGACCTATTGTAGGAGATACATTGTATCTACAAAATGATATTTAGAGGTATGATTGTGAAGGAGAAAAATAGTGAGGAAATTGTGTTTTAGGTTATGTAAAAGCAACGGGTTAAATGATTGGCTGAAGGTATATCTGATCATTGTCCAGCTGAGGTAGATGTTCATATATAAAGAGATTGGGTTAGAGAAGTGGTGGAAATGGGTTTGCGGGTGTAATTAGCATAATTTGACAAAATAGATGTAGGAAAAGTATATAAAAAGAAAATGGGTGAAAATTGGGGTTAGTTGAGGATGTATTAAATTCAAGGATGGTAATATGCAGTAAGACGTGAGATAAAAAATGTGAGAGGTTTAGCGAGGGAATAAGAGACTATTTGAGGTTCAGTTGCAAAATGAAAGGGCATACTGTGGGGAACAATATGGAATATGGATAAAATAGTCAAGAGGACTGCTAGAAAGAATAAGAAAGCAACCGATAAAAAAAGGGAGTAAGTAAACAAGTATTTTCGATAGAATAAAGAGGCTACTCTTCAGGGGAAGTACGTGAATAAAGAATGTATACATGAATAGTAAAATGCTCTTTGAAGTTGGAGTAAGTATATAGTGGATTTGTCTAATGGCACATGATTGGAAAAGGTTGATTAAAGTTTGAGTGCTACTGCTGAAGTGACTTGAGGATATTAGGAGGCCATTAATCTCGTAAGGAAACCCGTACACACTGTTCGAGGAACCCGAGTGACTTTCATAGGTTACTGGTTTTTTTATCTTTTATTTTCATTAACCAGCCTTGTTCTGCCACGACTCTTCCTCCTTGAACAACCAGTATTTTTATTCAGAAATTATGCCCCGTTTGAAAACGGCACATAGGCTGCATAGTATTTACAGGTGATTGGTCCGAGGTGGTCGAGCCCACATAACTGGCGAATGACGTACGAGCATGTGGCTATGAGAACGCTAAACCTGTTTGTTGGCGAAGCTTTGAAGTTTTCTGGACGCTGACAGTCCTTTCATGAACTAGATTTTGAGTCTTCCCTATCTTAGAGCCAAAGCTGTGATGAGCGGTATATCCTCTTTAATCACTACTCATATTATGGTACTCATTTTGATGTCATGTAAAACAACATACTCATGCTTTCTTGTGGCAGAGTCAAGATCAGCCAGTAAACAAAACAAAATGACATTTTATGAAATGTGGAAAAAGAGACCCCGGAGCTTCATAGTGGCTAAGAGGTTGGATTTTCGATGACGCATCATTTGGTGATAAATGTTCCAGTGGGTTAGCAGGTTGGACATGGCATGTCACCAGAAAGTATTTGTAACACGAGTACAAGTTTGACGATTATGTATTGTGGAGCAAGTGCGATCGAGTAGTTGGCCAGCATATTTTAGGTATTCCTGAAATAATCTGAAGCAGTGGGTGAGAGGTAAATTCATCTATACTTTTACTTTATGTACTAGCAATGGTGATAGAGGACAGCGCAAGAATAAGTTGAGCATAATATTTCTCAGTACGCAAAGGATGTTGTATAGGGTTTTTGTATTTAAAAGTGTAAGGCAGAATTTAAACAAAGAAGAGAGAGTGTAAATTGAGTGTTTTTTTTTTATAATGAAACAGTTACATGATCAGTTTAGAAATAAAGGAAAAAGCTTTACTGGGCATACATGGACATAGAGAATCCTCATGACTGAATTGATAAAGAAGCAATGTGGAGGGAACCGACTTTTTATAACATAAGAGCTGATTTGCTGAGAATGATTAGAAGATTGGGTCTGACATGTCTCCATGCCTGTTCAATATCTATAAACCTGAGTAAAACAAGAAGTCAGAGAGAGGACTGTAGTTTTATGTGCAAAATTCAGAATTGATAAATGTGACAAGAATGGAGCGTTGAAACGCTTATGTTAGCAGATAATAAGTATAGTCGGGAAATATAGAAATGATTAAAGTCACGTCAAGTGGCAAAATTGAGAATAAAAGAAAATCAAGAAAGCGACAGGAAACTGAAATTGAGAATATGATTATGTCAGGGTGACTATATAATTCTTTAGTGAAAGAGGTAAGAGCGCAGAAAACAGTTATAGGTGAAAAGTTGTTGATAAGAGGGTTGACCACGAATGTAGCATTGGTTAGATTTTGATTACCAAAAGCGGAGAGAAACCGGAGAAACTAGTGAAAGTGTCTGACAGCACTTCCCAAGGGCAATAATTGATAGCAAAATAGCTTGAATGAAAACCAGGAAGGTGTTGCAATTAACAATATTTCTAGTAAAAGAACGGAACCTGTTAATTCATACAGTTATTTTGAAATAAACGCGAAGGAAAAAAGTAGAATGAGAGCAAAGGCGAATCACAGAAGGGGTGAATCAAAAAGGTTACAGCGGATGTATTAATAAGACAGTCAAAAGAACTGGCGTGTCTATGAAAGCTAAGGATTGATTGGGTGAAACGATTACTAAACCAGTTCTATCTTATGGAAGCGTAGTGAGGTTGATGAGGGCTAAAAAAAGAAGAAAGTTGGAACTTGCAAACGAATCATAAAGGTGAGAAATGTCGGGTAATATAGGGGATGAAAAGGCTCGTTGGTGAAAGGACTGATCAGACGGCTTTGAGATGATTTGGTCATGTGCAAAGGATAGAGAACGATAGGTTGGTGAAAGGAAAGAGGGATTCAAAAATGTTATGGGAGAGATGAGGATGAATGTTCTAGAAATGCTGGATAGATGGCCGGGAGATGCGCTGGAAAGATGTCTTTATATTCAAGAAGCACCAGAGTACTTGAAAGACAGTTGAATGACGGTGGTTTACGGTGGGTTTGACGCACTGATGATGAGTGATCTACATGGGTGTATAAAATGAGCAGTGTTGTAGTGTTGGTACTGGATTGTCTTACAATTCAGCAATCAGTGGTTGTGTGGCAGAGATCACTGTATTCGGTTTTCTCCAGAGCCCTCCACTGATTAAAAAGAAAACAATTACCTGGCCGGCAGAGAAATAGGCTATACCGTATTAACTAGCAACCAAATAGATGCGTTTTCTGTGTAGAACAATTTTTAAGTCATTAAACATTCATTTTTCCCAGCTGCCTTTCATGCCTCCTCTTTCAACAAGCGTCTTTCTTTTTAGTAACCGGCTTTTCCGCTTGACCCCATTTATTTTGATATTTTTTATTCTGTTATTTCTTAATATTATTATTACTGATAAAGACTCCGAACTCTGTGAATTTTCCCGATTTATATCCGATAAATAATTGTTTATGGGACGAAGGTGGTCTATGTTTAGTAGTTAAGAGAAAAGCAAGGAATATTGCAAGCATATGACGTCCAATCCAAAGCAGAGGCGAGGAATATTTATGAAGCAAAAATTTCTACTATAAGTGCATTAACTTAATGCAGTACACAAAAACAAGACAACTAAAATTATAGGTGTGTGGTAACCTCCGCATCAGAAGTTTATCTATTTAGGCTTGAAGTATTACTAGGTTAAAAAAAGGAAGCTTTTTCGACTTAACACTGTAGTGAAAATGTTATTAGTATAAAGAAATGTCACAAAAATATGAAAACTGAAGGGAGAGTCCAACCAGCGAAGTGTTTGTCTTTGCAAAGGCCGTTGCATTCCATGTCGCCTTGTATAGTTTGTCTCCTCACCTTTAAATGGCTCTCCCTTCTCTACCTTTGCCACGCTCCAATCTAATTTTCCCTTCCATTTCCTAGACACAGTTTACATAATCTCACCTCTCTCTCTCTCTCTCTTGTGTTTAATCCTCTCTCTTTTTTCTATATGTACATACTTACCTGTTTCATCTGGTCCCTTCTTGCTCTCCTATACTTCTTCCTCATTATCCACGAGCTTCCCTCTCCAACTTCATTTACGTCATAAATATGGAGGGAGGAAGAGGAAGTGGAGCGATCTTTAAAGATCAATGGTAAGAGCCGTTATAAAGGACAGGTGTTTCGGGAAGGGTTTACCAGAGTCCAGTTGGGATGAAATTCACCACGACGGATAAGTACACTATCCTTAACGTCAAGTTTTCGTCTCTCTCCTCTCTCTCTCTCTCTCTCTCTCTCTCTCTCTCTCTCTCTCTCTTTAGAGAGATGTCAAGATCAATATTTCTTAATGCATCTCAATACATTAAAGCCATTCAAAAATTACTTTATGCATTGTACTTAACTTAATTATTGTGCCGTTATGACTAACAGGTAAAATACTGAATTTTAAAAGAATGGGAAAAAGTAATTGTGGTTTATGCGTATATATCATATTCCAATTCCATACTGGTACATACTTTGTGGTTTCAAGGGCTAATTAGATCATTAGATGTATAAGGGTTCATTCAGCTTGGAAATGATTGTATTTACATAAACAGAACTTGTATGAAAAGCTAAATAAATAAATAGATAAATAAATAAATAAAAACTTGAATCTAATGAAAAGCATAATTACAGGGTCAATGACCCGTCTTATCCTCAGACAAGGGAATAGCAACAACCTGTTTATCCAAAACATCCGGAACAATAATGTGAAAATATCACAATATTTGAAACGATCGAAAAACGAGTCTTTTGTATCTTAACGTAACTTCTATTGCTTCTATGTGGTTCATTGTTTTTCCCTTAATTTGCTCTCTGTTATTATTATTATTATTATTATTATTATTATTATTATTATTATTATTATTATTATTATTATTATTATTATTATACCGTTTTATTTAAATACATGTCTCCTCATATATGTTCAGAGTAATTAGGAGAAGTCGGCGTGTCCATTTGAACACCTTTATTTTGGAATTATAAACATCTCAGATTGTTCTTGATATTATTATCTACTATCCTCTAACCCCAGACCCCTGCCCAATTGCAATTATGCTAAATGATTGTCCTCCAAAAGACTACGTCCAATAAACATCAATACAAGAAATTCGAAAAGTATTTCTCTACCTCGGAGAAAATAATAGCCTCGCTTACGAAGAGATGGAAGATTATGGGCCACAGCAAACTCCCAAAGAAATCCAAACCTTGATAGGGGAGGGTGGGGATGGGGATGTTACAGGAATTGAAACATTCACCGAATCGATCATGGCAGGGACTGCTGATTTCCGCAGATGAGAGTCAGCTTAAGATTTCATGAAGCAATGAAGACGAGGAACCAGAAAAAGAAGTTATGATTGCCTTTGAATTAATCCTGCTTCTTTAGGAGGGGAGCGAAAGACGAGGTGTATTAAATGTACGAACAGTACTCCAGACAGAGAGGGCTTAGTATCTGCTGGCTCCTGAGGCCACACGGAGAGTTGGAAGACTCAGAATTACTTAATTGCTTGGAAATTATATATATATATATATATATATATATATATATATATATATATATATATTATATATATAGATATATATATATATACATATATATAGATATATATATATATATACTATACATATAATATCACTATAATATATATATAAAAATATATATATATTATATATATATATATATATGTCAGATGAGATGGGTTATAATTAATAATATATTTAATATGCCAATGTGATGTGCTGTGACTTTGCGCAGAACAGAGCCGAAGCAATGACCTGAGAAAGCTGATAAATCATTTCTTGGCCGTTGGCCGACTTGATAACGTCACTAGGCCGTCCTGATTTCGTTCCCGTCCACTGGACGGTGGTTCGATCCCATGAGGGGACGAAATTATTATCAACTAAAAATTCCCCTTCGGTACATATATGAAAATATATCAATTCCGAGGTAGAGCGAATTAGATATTAAAGGACATTTGTTGCTCGAATGATCTATATGAATCACGGTGATGTGATAATTATTCATTACAAGGCTACGTGGGTCAAACGTTCGAATTGGCTAACATGGTAGTGGGGTTTCATATCGATTCTAATTACGAAAACACCGAGTTCGACAGTGAATTTGTAAGGCCAGAATCGATATAAACTTATAGCCTCTCTGTTGGCCGACTTGATAACGTCACTAGGCCGTCCTGATTTCGTTCCCGTCCACTGGATGGTGGTTCGATCCCATGAGGGGACGAAATTATTATCAACTAAAAATTCCCCTTCGGTACATATATGAAAATATATCAATTCTGAGGTAGAGCGAATATATATATATATATATATATATATATATATAGATATATATATATATATATATATATATATATACACATATATAATATAGTATCTATATATATATATATATATATATATATATAGGTATATATATATATATATAAAATATATATAATTATTATAATATTATAATATATTATACATATATATATATATTATATATATAGATAATATATATATATATATATATATAGTATACATATATATATATATATATATATATATATATAT
>NC_061110.1:73067850-73075350 GCF_015104395.2 Macrobrachium nipponense | reverse complement strand
ATTTCCGTGTTGGATAATAATAACACTGACATTTTCACATTCATTAAATTCTTTCAGTCACTGAGCATGATTTTAAATTAACTCTGTTAACGGGAAATCACCTTTAACTTTATATTATATAACGGGATATTGTTTTGAAATAGTGTGTTACATCTACGAAAGTCTTTGGGTATTTAAGGTTCAAGGCAATATCATAAATAATTCTAATTTCAGCGCCAATAAACTGATTTTCGAAAGACTGAAAAGGTGAAATTTCTATCTTTTTTTATGGGCTGTTACATCAAGAAAATTCAAATTACAATTGCTTTCTTCCACTGCAGTAGATTTTATAGAAAGGACAAAATTATTGAGCTCAATCAGAAATTCCTGAAGATTTTCGTGAACAGGCTAAATGCAGAAAATATCATCTACATACTTCAACTATATAACTTTTTGAGGCAAAATTCTTGGTAAGGGTTTTGTCTCAAAATATTCTATGTAAGGATTGCTAATGGCAGGAGTTAGGGGATTACCCATAGCCATGTCAAACTTTTGTAAAAAAAAAATAAATCACCATCAAACCAAATTTACTACTTTGATACCCAAATGGACCATATAAGAGTAATGAGTTTACTACAGTTAAAGGCCATTAAAACAAAATTTACTATTTGATACATAACCATATAAAAGTAATGAGGTTTACTAAAGTTGAAGACATATCATAACTCTAATTCTTCCTCCAAAAATTCAAGTAAATCATCTACAGGCACTTTTGTAAATAAAGAGACAACATCAAAACTAACCATATTAAATTAAAATTAAAATGTAAACTATTCAATTTGTTTATAAAGTTAACGTAATTTTTTATATTCGTGTTAGAAACGTTTCTTACCAAAGGTGTCAGAATATTTACAAGCCATTTAGATACATTATGCGTAACTGAGTCCTGAACTAGTGATTGATCTGATAGAGTTATTCATTTTGTGTGGCTTGACTAGTAAACCATATAAATAAGGCTTGGAGGAGCATTGAGGAGCTAGCAAAACATTTTATTTAACTAATGATAAACTTGAGTTTAGTAAACATAACATTCTTAAATTACTGTATGATGAAAGATTTTCAGAAATTACTAGAGTTATAAAGCTTTTCAACATGAATGTTGCTTTCAGTAATGTTAATGTTAAGAGGTTAGTAATAAAAAATTCTCCCAAAGATGTTTCTGGCTTCTCATATGAAATTCCTTGTAAAAAGTGTGATAAAATATATTACAGACAAACTGGAAAATCTCTTTCACAGCGAATCAAACAGCATCAATATTCAGTGAGAACTGGTCAAATATCGAATGCATTATTCGTACATATGAGAGATTCAGATCATATTATTAACTGAAGTCAGGCAAGATCCTTTATGTTGTGTAGCGACACAGTTAGAAGGAATATCATTGACTCCTGTTTCATCAAATCAAATAATGGAAGTGTTGTATATTTAATTCTTGGTTTGTTTAAACTCGATACCTTCATAATTAAAAAAGGTGTAGATAAGCAAAAAAATGATGTTTTCAATTGTATAAATGTTTTTGGACTTTATAAGGCTAAGCTTCCGTTTCTCTTATGGTTAAGTCTGTTTTAGTTTGTGACCGTGTGATCTCCTATTATCCTGGATTATATCAGATCTTTACCTTTTTTGACAATTAACCATCGGTATTCTTGATCTTTTTTTTTCACCTCGTAACTTTCTTTTCATCTGTGTCTCATTTGTGCCTCGACAATTTCTGATTAAAGGACGAAAGCACTCGGCCACGAAATCCTGCCTATTATTTTTCCTTTGGTATTCGCTTATATCATGAAGTCACGTGCAAATACAGTGATTTTTTAAGCATATATGCTATATATTTATATATGTGTATATATATATATATATATATATATATATATATATATATATATATATATATATATATATATATATATATATATATATATATATATATATATATATATATATATATATATATATATATATATATATATATATATATATATATATATATATATATATATATATATATATATATATACACTGTGTGTACTTGTTCAAAGAAAAGATTGTATTTGAAATGTTTGCATATATGAATTTATATATACATGTGGTGCGTATGAAGTGTTTCATATTTTCATTCGTCATGTCGGCTATTTGTGCAGAGTCAAGTTGTAGTGCACTTACACGTATGCGAGTGAATGAGTGAGCGAATTCACACTGTATTGACAGCTATGCCCTTTCCTATATTCAATATATTGGGTGGGTTTCCAATTTATCCATTTCATTACTCGTGCTCATATATCTCTTTAATGTCTCTTTTTTTCCACCCCTACATAAAAGGCCCTTCGGCCCTTCCTCTCATTCATCTCCTCGTCTCTCTCTATATTATGACCTCTCCTCCCGGCCTATCAACATCCGTTGCTTTGTGGACGCTGATAAAAATAGAAATGATTTTTACATTGTCATTTTTGCCTTTACTCTTTTCTTATCCATTTTTTTTTATGAAATGTCTATTAGTATTGTAGTATTTCTTGTTTTGCGTGACATAGCATTTATGTTAACATGATTGTTAACGCTTTATTTCGACATGAATCCATTATGTTGTTGTTTTAGATTTAGCTGACCTTATGCCAGCACGGGCTCTTGCTCATAGAGCAGCCCGTTATGTCCATTATGGATAATTTATTTTGATAGTTTTGGTCTTCTAGTGGCGTTAATACTTCTCAATTATCTGGTGACTTTTCTGTAACCCAGAGCTCTCTCTCTCTCTCTCTCTCTCTCTCTCTCTATCTTTCCTTCCATTTATACGCCCATTTCCCGCCATCCCTTTTCCTTATCACGCTACAGTAATATCCAGCCATTTTTCGTCTCCTTTATCACAGTCACTTCCTCACTCGAGGCTTCTCCTTCCCGACGCTTTCTTTCGTTCTCCTTTCTCCCCGTCCTCATAATAACCTCATTCCCCTTTTCCCTCTTCCTCTCCTTCCTCCTCCACCCTTCTCTTTTCCTCCTCCCTCCTCCAGCATTCTCGTCCACGAGAATGACGTCATCACGATCCTCCCTTTTCTTGCATACCTCGAAATCTATTTTTTATCCCATTTTATCGGCGCTTTCATGCGTATCTCCCCATTCCCCAAGAGGGAATGCCGCCCACTAGGCGGCGAGTTCCCCGACTCCTTTGATCCGGAGGCGGTGAGATCAGAGAGGGGAATCGGCGCAGTGCATACCGCCGCCTCCATGAGCGTCATATTCCATAAAACGGATCGAAGGATAAGGGAAGCCATTGCGTTATGGCGGGAGGGCAAGGCCCCTTCCCGCCTGCTGTATGCTTTTACACGAGGCCCTTTGTGTCCTCGATGTGTGAACTGGGTGTGATGGATTACTAGTTTCTACAAACGTACAGTTGCGAAAACTGTAACATTATCAATTTATCAGTCACACCAGAATAGATAATGAAAACAGAAGTCTAGATAAGAATGAATGGTGAACTGAAACTGAAGTTAGTGCTAATCATCTACATGGACAAGTAGCTTCATATACTCATATCAGTATAACAATGAATGACTAATGCTCATTCATAGAGAATAAATTTATCTCGCTCAATGAGTTTATAAAACAAATACACACACATACACACGCACACACACACACATATGTATATATATACATATATATATATATATATATTATATATATATATATATATATATATATTATAGTGCCTCTGCTCTAGAATCAATGATAGACAGCGACTTTAACCACTCAGCTATCAAGAATGGCATAGATTAATTGTAGAGCAAAGGTCACGATTCGAATCCTTGCCTGTACAGAAGCTCTCATTAGTTTTTAAACCCTTTCATGCGTATGGTATTCTCAATGGCGAGTTAATTCGATATAAAAAGATATTGATTCTAAGTACAGAACCTGAATTCGACAGGAATATTTACGGTAGAGTCATTTTCAACTTACAGCTTTCTTGATAACTGTATTTTCAGAGGCTGTCTATCATAGTTTGTCAACTTTGGGACGAAATTCGAGTCCTATCCGGCGGAAAACCACCTATCAACTATAATTCCTTTCAAATGAAAGATATTAGTAAGGTTTAGTTAATTTGATATTAAGCGACATTTGCAATTTAATATGTATATATATATATATATATATATATATATATATATATATATATATATATATATATATATATATATATATACATGCATAAAGATATGTTTATAAACTATAATTTCCCTAGGGTTTAGTTATTCCTGAGGTATAATTAACTGGACATCAAATGGTATGTTTGGCTTATCATTTTTGAAAATAAAAATTGTCACCGTGTAGGTGACTACATATTTATATATATAAATAGAGTATATATACTATATATATATATATATATATATATATATATATATATATATATATATATTTGAGTGTTTTCTCTTGAAAGGTGCGTTATCGGAATGTTGGCTTTGTGATATTTCATGAACTACTTGATTCAAAGAATAATTTATTAATGTTTCATAAGGCAAAGGAATGATCTGCCTTTCTTTGAATTTGAGTGAATCACTATACGGTCAAGGCAAGGAAAGGGAGCGATTATTGCGGGAACACAACTTTAGTTTGGAAATTATGAAACAAAGGGGACAAGAAAGAAATCTTTCCTTCTCGGGAGTGTAATAACAGTAATCCAATGGCAAATTAAAGTATACATCAGAAATTCGGATATGCAGACATTGCATGTCTGAAAATGCAGAGTTCTCATTTCACTACTATCTGTAGGTTTTCCTGTAACTCTTTTCAACATCACTATTCTTCTATTCTTCTACAGCCTCCACTTAGCCCCTTCTCCTCTGAAATCTTTGCCTACGGCTTTTTATCTCATTTCTTACCATCTATTCTTTTCTTCCTCTATTTAGTATAATCATTTTCAGTGACCTCTCTCTTAATAGCATTCTGAGACCTCTTTTTACTGTTATTATTATTACAAAAAGGAGGTAATGTTTTCATTTTCTATTGAGCCTAAGGATTAATTACATATTTTAAAAAGTATCTAATCATGTGGTTCCTTAGGTGTATGGGAAGGATCTTAATACATGGGCATGTTCATCAGGCACATGGAATTTATTCATGCTCAGTCATAAGTAAGTTGTCAAGCAAATATAAGTGAGTCAAGTAATGTACAGAACGAAAAGTTGTAATAAAAGCTTGGAAATGAGGAAAATACTGAAGGAAGAGTCCGGACGCCTACGCGTTATTATCTAGAATTTAAAGGTTTGCTGACAATCACTGAGGAGTAAGTAAAAAGGAAAGGCTAAGCTCATTAGACTGTCATTATGAAGGGAGATGAGCTAGTCGTCCGTGAACTAATTAGTTTTCGAAAATAATTTCTTCTTTGTAAGGGTTCCAAAGATGATAAAAGCGACCTGTTCGTAAAAGCGTGAAATAGGGTGATGTTTTCTTTTGTTAGAAAATGTTCTTCTTATATATGACTTTGATAGTGAATGTTCTCTTCAGTTCCAAACTCCAATTCTCCCACTAAATTACACACATGCACACACACAAACATTACGTAATGGTCATAACCCGAATATTCATCTTCATCTAAAGAAATAAGTTTTGGCCTCATTCTGTCTTGTTTCAGTTTTTTTTTTATTCTCAATAATTTCGTGTTCCATTTTACCTCTTTCTCATAGTTTAACCATTAGTCGTCAAACAACGAATTCAAATAAAAATAAGCTCCAACTATCCATCTAGTTACGACTGGTCATCCTTGTGCTTGGACTCCATTGTCCCCAAAGTAATTTCTAATCCCATCTTTCAACTCTAAGATTCTTCAACTAGACATCACATCTGGACGAGCAAATGAAGTGTGACAGATAAAAATCAAGCATTAAGATGAACCCGAGCAAAGATAACAGTCGCTGAGTTGACAACTATGAATCACCTATCTTGTTGATGGACACGACTCAGAATTTGGCCTGATCACAGACTTTTCAGATAACAACATAACAGGAATTCCTTCTTTTAGTACGAATAGAGGCTTCAGGCCTTCTCTGAGCTCTTCTTCGGTCTACCCGTATCTATATCAGTGCTGGAACTGAGAGGATGTAATATAAATTATTATGTATATTATATGATATATATATATACTATATATATTATATATATTATATAATATATATATACAATATAGATATAATATATATAATATATTATATATAATTATTATATATATATATATCATTATATATATATATATATTTACATATACATACATATTCATAAAATCTATGTGTTACATACGAAGTTGTCTTCCATTTTTGTCGAGTAAGGTTGATGTCGGATTCTGAGTACTGGACCTAATTTGGAGTGGCACATCCATATCGTAGACAAAATCTTGATGACAGAATGCATTAAGCAACGGTCACTCCTGTTTTAGGTACAAGAAAGCATAGACTTTAATTCTGTTCAAGAGGGGGCATTTGTCCATACTCTTCGTGCGTAGGTTTATCCCACTGCGCTGTGGCGAAATACCCAAGCCCTCTCTATTTTTCATTTCACTGTGCACAGGACACAATACTTCCTTATGGAGACTGACTCCCGGAACACGTTCGCTCAACTCCCCATTCATATTTCACTGAGTTTACTATGTCTTCACCTATGTTCCTTTATCATTTGCTTTTTGGCTGAATGAAGGAGCAGGTCTAGTTTAGTATCACAACCTTGTTAAGTTGGAAGCTCCTCCTCCTTCAGAAATAAATCTCTTCAAAGTTCATAAAACTGATTTTATTAGAAAAAGCGTGATAGTGATTAAATTCAGTCTTGTAAAACCAACGGTAAGAATAGGTTCGGATGAGAATTGTTGTTAAAACTCAGTTGTTTGTTTCTTTGCAAATGTGAAATTCATATCTTGTTGATGGATGGAACTTTGGCTATATTCTTTTTTTTTTAAATGTATGCTTGTCTTTATTCTGAAGCTCTAACTAAACCTTGGTATCTGATTTGCTTGGTGGTGATATTTTCATCACAGCTGTAGTAAATTTTATATTACTGAGTAGTATGTGACTCAGTGTTTGAAAATACAACGATGTTTACTGTTAAATTAATGGCAACTTCATATTACAAATGCATGTAAAGACATGACACGTACGTATAGATACATTTCTGTCTTGAACACTCTTGTATGATCAACTAAATTTTTTTTTCTTTTAAGGGGGGTACTAGAATTCACAGAATAAGAAGCACAGGGAGTTTTCAATGTTGTTTGCGGAAAATTAACCCACTACGTCCTTCTTAATCATTCCAATAACTCTTCCAGTGTTAAAAAGCAATATTAGTATCCGTGTTTAAAAAGGTTTTCATGTTGCAGTCTAAATTATTTTATGATAACAACTGTAAAATGTTTTAATTGGGTCTCAAATTTAACGTACCTAAAATCTCCGCTAGACGTGTCTTTATGAAAAACCATTTTTTTTATTA
>NC_061110.1:73047850-73062850 GCF_015104395.2 Macrobrachium nipponense | reverse complement strand
AGTTCTGTAGGTTTGAGACGACGTAGCAATTAATCCCAAATATTCCTCCTCAGACATTTCCATATCACCTCTATTTTTGGAACATATTCGCATTTTTGTTGAATTTATCTCGATTTCTGCAACCTATTGTCTCATGGGTGGCGTTACTTGCAGTTGTGGTTACACTATCCTCTTTAAAAAGTCATTTATACAGCCTTTCGATGATTTCTGGTTCTCCCATTGTTAATTCGACATATCCCCTGTCATTCTGGCTTATATGAACTGATGTTAAGACTTTTTGAGAGGTAATACAAAATGACATTTCATTAAGCTATAATTTCAAGATGCTTGACCGGGATAAAGCGTCGAACTACTTGCAACATCAGAAACATTACTTTCCGTAGCAAATGAGGTATTTTTATTTTACTGGTTTGTTTGGTATTTTGTTTTTTACTACAGTTTTCAATTTCTTCCAACGCAAACAGTGCCTGACACTTTACTGTTTATATAATCTGGCAGGTCTCGGCGGTTCCAAAAAGTTGCGTGTCACTTTGCTTTGACTTTGGACGTGCGAAAATCATATTCTCCCGTTTTGTGCCTCCCCTGAAATTCGTGTTGTTTGGCAATCAGCCAATGTCGCCGTCAAGGTTCAGCGTCCTCCCTGGCGTTTCTAGAAATTACCATTTCAATAAAGATGGAACTTTGTTTCTCTCGTCGGCGGTAGTATGTGTCGTTAAGAAATTACGGAACTACGTTAAACCGTATGGACTCTTTAACAATGTCAATCATGAGTAAGTAAATTGTCTGTTTACGATGCAATAAATAATCTCTTTAGGCTAATCATCCTTGCATTGAACACAGAGTTTTTGTTGCCTGAAATCCGGGGCGAATTTCTACAATAAAATTACGATAGCGACTGTGTGTGTGTGTGTCTGTGTATGTGTGTGTGTGTGTGTGTGTGTAAGTTTAACTATGGACAAGAGCAAAATAATAATTATTCTAGTTTGATGTGTAGTCACAACGGAAAAACACGCACGCACGTAATGTTACTAACTATTCTCTGTGTTGATGAAGAGAATCCGGTGCAGTACTGAAAATGTTTTGAAACCTGTTTCAAGTAATAAATATACAATTACTTACAATTTCAGCTAATCACATAACATTAAATTAGCTGTACCTTTCGTTTGTAAATTCTTCCATGCTACCGGCAATACTAGTTCTCGGAACATCTTTCCATCCAGTTTTTACTTAATTGTGGATTTTTTTTTAGACAGCTAAAAAAAAAAAAAGTTACTAAAATGACATTCTATAGGTGTTAAAGCATTTTAAGGATAGAGAAAAAAAATAAGAAATAAAAAGGAATAAAACTGTGAAACATACTCAAGCTGTGTACAAAAAAAAAAAAAAAAAATGATAGAAGAAGAAAGAAACTTTAACTTAAAATGAATGAAAAGTAGGTCTAAATAAGAGGCTGAACGCTCTCACAAAATATAGACTCGGCATTATCGTCCCACGCGAGCGGAAGTGAGGATACGGGTTGAAACTATTCTTATTTACTTGTATTGTTTAGGAAGAGTTTAGGGCGGAAGGCTGGGTGGGTGTTGATGGCTGTCTCAGACGGAAGGGGAGAGAGAGAGAGAGAGTGAGAGAGAGAGAGAGAGAGAGAGAGAGAGAGAGAGAGAGAGAGAGGTTTCCCCTGGATTTTCAAGAGCTGGTAGAGACTGTAAAGGGAATTGGAGGAAATGGATTCGCAAATATTGCGGTGATATTTTCGAATGTGATGTTGATCCTTTACGGAGGCAGAGGCGGGAATTTTCAGCGTAATATTTAATGTCTTGGTATATATGCCTACACACACACACACACACACACACACATTACGTGGACCCCGTTTTTCAGGAAAGGTGATTTGGAACTTTTGCTTTCATTTAGGAAACGTGAGGACCTAGTGATCTGCAAGCCAGACAAGGGTAATGGAGTTGTATTATTGAATAAGAATGATTCTGTAAATAAGATTGCAGACAAACTGTCGGACACTTCTAAGTTTGTAGCTCATGGTAAACCTAACTTTTTAGACATTTATAAACGAGAGGATCGTATTAAGATTTCAGTATTTTGTATGGACTTCCAAAAATTTATAAAGATGGAATTCCAATGGCAGCGTATTATAGCCCTTCTTTTTCGATTTCGAAATATCTGGTTTCTCTCCTTTACGAGTATACTTCTAGTCACTTTATTTTAAAGAATGGTTATGAATTTCAAAACAAAATCATCAGTCAGGATGGTGACCTGTTTATGTCAAGCTTTGATGTTGAGTCTTTATTTACGAATGTTCCCTTTAACGAGACTTTAGAAATTATTTTGAACAAGCTTTTTCCAGATGACAATTTTACATGTCTTGGTTTTACTAGGTTTCTTTTTGAACAACTTCTAGAACTTACTGTGCAAGATTATTCTATGTTCATTTTTAATCAAAAATTGTGCTCTCAGGTAGATGGTTTTGTTATGGGTTCTCCATTAGGACCTTTATTTACAAATTTTTTAGTCTTTTTTTAGAAAAAAACTCTTTCAGATTGTTGTCTGTCGTCATTTAAACCATCGTTTTACAGAAGGAATGTAGACGGTACCCTTGTTCTTTTTAAGTATCAGTGGCACACTCAGTTTTTAGATTTTCTTAATTCAGCAACACCAAAACATTAATTTTACTATGGAATTGGAGAAAGGTAATTGTTTACCATTTTTAGATTTTTTAATCACGAGAGTTAATTCTGTTTTACTACTGCCGTTTACAGAAAGAAAACGTATACAGGTCTTGCAAATAATTTCTACAGTGCTTGTCAAACCAGTTTTAAATCTAATACCATCTATACTTTAGTGTATAGGGATCTTAGATACTCGTTTAGCTGGGCCATATTTCATAAGGAAATTGAATTTTTAACTACTTTCTTTCAACAAAATTAATTTCCCAAGGATCTAGTTTTCAGAATTGTCAAAAAACTTTTAACTAATTATTTTCATCCTGCCACTCCGGTTTTTAATGTTCCAAAAAAACTTATGTATGCTCTATTCCCTTTTATTTTTAACTCCAAATTGTCTCAGAAACTGAAACAAATTATTGAAACAGAAATACCTTGCATTAATTTGAAATTTATATTAAATAACCCTAGTAGAATTGTCTCCTTGTTTGGCTTCAAGGACCGTCTGCAGCCCTTCATGAGATCCAATGTGGTCTATAAGTTTACATGCCCAGGATGTCCTGGTACTTATATTGGATCAACGAAAAGGTTGCTGCAGACGCGTTACTGCAATCACTTGGCGTTTAATTTTAGAACGGGGCAAAGATTGAGGAGACCAGAATATGCGAATATAAAAAATCACGCTATCAATTGTAAAATTGAGGTCAAGAAGCAACACTTTAACATATTAGAGTACTCTAAGGATGCAGATTATCTGACTACCTAAGAGTCATTACATTTTAAAAAACTTGTTTCATCGTTAAACGGTGGTTGCTCTTCTGCTCAACTATATCTAGCATAGTCGTCTTTGGGGGTTTGTGTTCCTTCTTTAGTCAGTCTATCTTCTTCCGTTGTACTTGAAGGTTGGTGTAACAGCGTTTGTTTTTACTATGTTTATTTTTTTGGTCTTTTAATGTTTTTAATTGTCATTTTAAGACTCCTGTGTTTTGTAGTGTTTTTAATGTTATTTACTCTGTCATTTTGCAGACTGATGATGCACATAATTATGTGCGAAACGTTTGCACACCAATAAATCTTCTTTTAAACTTCCATGTGTCTTCTACTTACCTGAATTAATATATATATATATATACATATATATACTATATATATGTATATATATATACATATATACATATATATGTATATATATATGTATATATGTATATATGTATATAAATAAGCATGTATGTATGTATTAGAATATAATGAATTGCACCTGTGATTATATTTCTCAAAAAAGATCTTTGGCTACAGTGAATATTGCCTCCTCTACTACTTCTGAGTGTGTGAAAGCCCTGGGACTTTGAAGATGATCATGTACAGGAAGAGGCATTAAGGCTTACCCTCATTACGCTGGCCTTATTGACTCTTTCCTTACATCATCTTTTTTCGGAAGGCTTAAGGGAGAAGTAGTCCAGTACTATTGACTCGTATGTTATGGGTTTTGCTTTATGCAGAGGGCACGTGGCAATTTAAATAAAGATTCCCCGAATTTTCCTTGTTTACATGTAAGATTAATAAGAAGCATACTCCATAAATGGATGCTTCCTGACTGACGATGACTGCTTTGGAATGGTATGCTTAGAGTTTGTGTAGAGAGACCATTTTGTATGTGGTATATGATAAGCTCGATTTTTCAGTCATCAGTTCGACTCGCCTTACAACAAGAAGTGACTTGTTAGCTATACTTTGTGATAGAGGAATCCTTTTGTTTTTGTAGAAGGAAAACTTCTCAATATTCACCTTTCGTACTTTGGATGATGTTCCAGCATTATCATTTTATAATGCTGTCACAGGATATCTTGATGTAATATGATCTGAACAATGATATTATTTGTAGTAGGGAAAAATTGTCTATCACGAGAGTATATATCATGTTCTAAAGGGTCCACAATAATACAAAGTGTAAAAAGTCCGCTGCCCCGGGGGAGTCTGATAACGGTGCCCAATCTACGCCTTTGGATGAAGGACTTCATGTAATGTTGCAACAACCTGTACGAAGATCCAAAAGGATTGCAGCCAGAAGGATTGATAGGGGAGAGGGTATCACCTAGTTGCTGTTAACTACCCTCTTTCTTCACCTGGCCCATTAACGAGTTAACGACCGTTGTCAACAATCTTCAACGACTCTTGTTTTTTAAATTTACCTGTGTACTTATCGTAACTTATTGTTCATTTGGACTGAAGATGAACCCAGGGAAGGGTTCGTTAGCTTTCTGTAAAGTCTTCAAAATTATACACGGACTTTTTACACTTTGTATTATTGTGGACCCTTTAGAAAATGATATTATTATTATTATTATTATTATTATTATTATTATTATTATTATTATTATTATTATTTCTGTAGATGAAACCTATTCACATGGGTCAAGCACACAAAGGCAATTGACATGACATTCGAGCTTCCAAAGAATGTTGATTTCAACCTCCAAACGCGCAGACCTAACACTGCAGCAGTAACTGATTATGATACAGAACCAGTGATTTTTCACTGCCACGGGGGAGACACACGGGGGAGATGCGAACCGCGACATCTGAGTAGCATGCCACTACACTAATCACTATACCTGCAGACCAGCTAATTGAGATTTCTACGAATTACTAGACACTAACTCTTGTATTTACTTGTCTGATGCCTTGTTTTTATGCTGTCGAGTTAGGAATGCTGTTGTCTCACAAACAAGCCTTGCGTACCATAACATCTTAGTTATGAGAGAAACGAGAGATGAAAATGTTTTGAATGAGTGAACATGTGGGAGATAGTGAACACTAGTTATTATTAGCGTTGTAATGCGATTGTTGTCAGTGAAGTCATTAACTGGTTCGACTAAGAATTTAATATTCAAATGCATAAAATAGGATAAAGTTAATTTTTGAAGTTAACCAAAATTTTTCTCACAAAGCTAAAATATTCCGATAAATGAAGTGAGTTATAACAAAAGAAAATAGAATTACAACTTAAGAAAAAAGTTACAAGAGTAAACAACTTACTTTTTACTGCCATTTTTAAGTTTTATATCTCAAGCATGGCAGGATAAATTTAGGTATACGTTTGATAAAATATCCAACTAAGTTTTAATTTTCTCTTTATATAAGGTAACCATTGATATTTTAATATACGTAAGCACTGATTATCTGTAAAGAATAAATATGAGAGATCATCATGCTGGCCTATGATTTGACATAATCACCAGGTGCAAAAGTTTAAACATAAATAGGATTACCAATACTGTTCCTCTGATTGTCAAACTTTTACCTTAATGCTTACTTGGAGTGCCATCACTCCTCTGATGGCGATTGGCATCGATGACTTAAGCTCTGAATAGTTGAATTGGTGGTATAAGTAATATCCTTGAAAATGACCACAGATGACATGTTGATTAATGAGGCCAGTTCATATGCGAATCGGGAAAGGAGCAAAATGAATAGCTTACTTCAGAAACCCTGCGAAACTAGTGAAATTTCTTAGTTCTGCTTATATCATGTTCTCAGTAAAGAATGAATGACCTCTGAAGCAAATACATTTACATTCTCGTCTTCTATCTTCAACCATAGCCTCGGTTAAAGATATTCCCAATAATGCAGAAACAAATCAGGGTTTAAGGAGAGATATTTTATTACTGAATACAGATGAGAGATCTGCTATGAAAGCTCTTAATTCTATTGGAGAGTTCTTTCTTTTGTTTTTTTTTATACAGGTTATCGTTTTGGTATATTGGGAGCATATTCATACTATCAGTTGTTTAAAGATTCCTCTTTACTGTCCTCTAATGGTAGTCTTTATGAAATAAAAACCTACTTACAAGAAGAAAAGTAATTATTAATTTTTGGTGAATGAAAAACTAAGGAGCTATTCATGCCAGTATTGAGTAATTCAACAAAATATGAGGAAATCCAAAGAGCTGCCATTAACCAGAAACACAAGCCCAATGGTGTATGAATCTTTATTTGTGATCTATAAGGAGCCTTACTGTCTCATTGCCTATTCATTGAATAGAAAATTGTCAATGGTAAAATATGTACCTGAAGTACAAAAAATCTCACGAAAGCTTTTGCTACATATCAAAGATACTATAGAGTACACAAAGATACCCAATTCGAATTATTTCCCATAAGAGGATGCGTACCACGAAAGCGACTAAGCTGTTGTAATCTAATCCGTCATCAAGGACGAGCAGTGACCTCACATGAAATGTCCTTCATCACGAATGTGGAAACCATGCATTCAAGATCTTCTTATACCATGCATTCACGATTTTCTCTTTATACCATGAGTTCAAAATTTTGCTTCTTATACCATATATCAAGAATTTTCTGTTTTACACCATGCATTCTGGGTTTGGTCTTGATACCTTGCATCCAGTATTTTCTCTTAATGCCATGCATCCAAGTTTTTGTCTTTACACATTCAATGCTGGGCAGCACTACAAACAAAATACAGTCGTATTTCTTTTAAAGTGCAACTATAATATTAATCTTTAACAGATATGTTTTAGTAAATTCAAAACGTGAGCCACAAAAACAAAATTTTGGCTACATAAGCAATGGCCAAAATGTACCTTCCGAACACAGTATGTAAAAAGATGACGTTATTCGTCAGGCATGTGGAAAATCGTGTTCCCATAGGTTGGAATGTATGACGTCATGCTTTTTAATTTTGAGTACAGCCTCCAGTTGTTTTACTGACGCCGTGGTACGGCACATATGGCTAACTTAGGTAGCTTTGTGTACTCTATAGTAGCTTTGCTACATATGCAAATGGTGCCAATCTTTTACAACAAAACTAGATTGATGGAACTAGGAAACATATAGAATTATAACATCCTGCTGAGATCCTCCGTGCACATGTAAAATCTCGATTGGGATCCGGCATATTTCCTCTACATGTTAATCACAGAAATTAATCTGCTTGTGCAGCAGGCCAGACGGCTTAGAGAGACACCAGGGTGCAAAACTAGACGTTGACAAGACTGTAACTGAATGGCAGTAAATCCAAAATACAAAAATGCTTACCAAAATTATTGTTCCGTGGTAATAAAATTAGTGACTGGAGATAGTTAAAAGAATCTGATAAAAAAAGGAGAGAGTTAAGACAAATAGGAGTATCTAGAAAACAGTAAAATGGAAGAATAGAAGAGAAAAACAAAGTTTAATATCAATTATCTGATAATATGTGTGCCATAAGATACACTGAAAGGATTGTGAATAGGAAGAAAAGTAAAAGAGGTGGAAAAATAATAGAGCAGTGTGTTTTAAATGGTGTGGTCATGTGGAAAGAAAGGAAGAAGATAGATTACCGAATGGATGAAGATGAATTAGTATCTATTAGAAAGGAGAAGGAGAAGAAAGCTTCGAAAGTACTAGATCCGGAGTGGAAGCGGTAATGGATATTAGATTTTAGGGGTCTGACTTACTACTGATGAGCTTTCTCTATATATTTATGCAGTGACTAAAGTTCTGGAAGTTTTCTGGATAAAGTATTCATCCACAATTCAACAATAAAAGCTATTTCGCTAAAAGCATTCCCATTTAGGGATTCTGGCATTATAATATACATACATACATGCATACATACATACATACATCCATCCGAGTACCAAAGAGGTATTTATTAGTTTTTATCTCGAATCCGGTAACAAAAGCCATTAATTAGTATGCAGAACAAAAATTTAGTTAATGAAAACATTGTGCTGTACATTCAGCTTTCATCTCCAATTCAAGCCAGTAATAAATCGAATCTCAAAAGTCAATAGTAACAACTATCTCTTGAATCAGTGCTAGAGTGATGTTTTAAACTGACTGAAAACATTTCATGTTTAGTAATCTGGAAATCGGAACATTTTTTTTTTTTTTGCATATTTCTGATAAGATAGAAATAGATGCAGTATTTTTTCTTTTCTCGTTCTCTCCGTACTGCAAGTGGGCTCGTTCACCAGGATCAGACAATGTTTAAGAGATTTAGAATTCTGCTTTAGACGTAGTGAACGCAGATAATCTATGACTTGAATGATTTCAAGAAATTTGATGCACTTTGAAATGGGCTGGAAGAGATGTCCTTCTTATTCTTCTGGGATTCTACAGATATACGTAAATACTTAGTTTCTGGAGTGCGCCATCATACTTCTCTCTGAAAAGAAAAGAAAAAAAAATGGCTAACACGCTGATGAAGAGGGAGGCTATTAGTCTGATGGAAGTCACGGTCTTCGACTGATATGTAAATGGTTTCTTTGAAGACATTAGGAAGAATATCTTTTTATTTGGTACCCATCAGGAAGTTAACGTTAGCAGCAGGATCTCAAATTTGAATTTGAATTAAATATAAACAAACTGAAAAATGTAGGACATCTTTAAGACAGGCTTTTAATCGGGATGAGGTTGATATATATGACGTTTGGGATTGAGTTGTTTGTTTAGATAAGGGGAAGTATTTCTATACGGATTTCAAGAGCCATAATCAATTCGGAAAAAAGCATTCGAACGACTTTTGGGCCTTTTTATAGTTTTGTGACCAATTCTGAACTGCTAAAAGTCTTTATCAAAACTATCAGTATCTACTGAGATATAAACTATGAACTGCGTTGACTTTGGCTCTTTGGTAAGGAAATTTCTTCTTGCTGCCTAAATTACCATAATGTATTACATTTAAAGTTTGCCCAAACTACTTAATGAAAGATGGTCTTAGCTTCCGACTGTTGCATCCTTTAAATATCTCCTCTCTCCCGCATCACCTTGATAGTTTTTATTGCTAGAATGATAGACCAATATGAAGGAGTGCTATCACAGCCACATTCTAAGCACACCTTCTAATTCAGTGATAGCGCTGTCAACATTAATTTTAACCCTATGGTCAGCCTGGAAGTGATATCCTTAATTACTAACTTACCATCAGACGCCAAGATTTCATAAGTCCAAGAGAAGAGAACAAAGCAAAATCCCAGCTGGATAGGTTTGTGAACGGACAAGCCTGTGTATAAAGTTTGTAATATATGCGCAGTGAAGGATAAACCTAGTTTTCAATTGTTACTTCCTTAAAATCTATCCCTCCACACCCATCACCTTGCAGGTTTTCTTGGTGAAACAGTAGACTAATATATAGGGGTGGTATCAAAAGCATTTCCAAAGCACTCCTCTGATATTGATTTGTGACAGTTTCATATTTTAGCAACCTTTCGGTGCACCAATGTTGATATATAAATGATTATTCAAATAATCCTTTGAAAGAGACATAAACACGTGTTAGCCTTATTAGTGGTAGGTAATGAAGAAACGGTATGAGTCCATAGACTCATACACACACACACACCACACACACACACACGCACACACACACACACACCATATATATATATATATATATATACATATATATATTTATATATATATATATATATATATATATATATATATATATGTGTGTGTGTGTGTGTGTGTGTGTGTGTGTGTGTATTTTTGGCCGACTCGTGTTCTCATATCGCTTTAGTCATATGTAACTGCTTTCATATGAGAATATTTATCTTTCAAACGCTTATGTAAGGATACATGGAGAGCAAATATGTTCGCTGTGCATGTGTGTGCATTCTCTAAAATCATGCTTTTGAATGATAAGGAATAAAATGAAAGCTTCTGTCGCGGAGCCAAAATAGTATCCAGTAAATTTTGAAATGAAATTGTACGACGTCATATGCTTTAAATATGTCTATCGGATACTTCGTTAACAAAAAAGAAAACATTAAATTAGTTACAGCGCATAAAAGATATCAAATGTAAAGATTTTTTTTATATCTCTTTTTCAACGACTTAAATTTTGAGTTGTTTATTTCACGAAAAGAAAACAAATTACCAAAGAGCGAGTCCCCAATGAAGATTCATGTAAACATTCGTGTAAGTCACACTTACACACTTACACAACATACACACACACAACCACGCACGCACACACACACACACACACACACACACACATATATGTATCTATATAGATATATAATAAGATATATTATTTTATATAATATTATAGATATATGTATATATAGAAAATATATATATTATATAATATATAATATACATACAGTTATATAGAACATATAATATATTATATATTATAGATAATAATATATATTTAATTATACAACCATATATTATACATATAGGATATATATATTATATATATATGTTATATATATATTATCATAGACAATATATATATATATATGAATAGATATATATATAATATATGAATAGTTATATTATATATATATATATCTATTATATATATTATACTTATATAATATATTATATATATATATATATATATATAATCATATATATATATATATATATATATATGTGTGTGTGTGTGTGTGTGTGTGTGTGTGTGCGTGCGTGGTTGTGTGTGTGTATGTTGTGTAAGTGTGTAAGTGTGACTTACACGAATGTTTACATGAATCTTCATTGGGGACTCGCTCTTTGGTAATTTGTTTTCTTTTCGTGAAATAAACAACTCAAAATTTAAGTCGTTGAAAAAGAGATAAAAAAATCTTTACATTTGTATCTTTTATGCGCTGTAACTAATTTAATGTTTTCTTTTTTGTTAACGAAGTATCCGATAGACATATTTAAAGCATATGACGTCGTACAATTTTATTTCAAAATTTACTGGATACTATTTTGGCTCCGCGACAGAAGCTTTCATTTTATTCCTTATCATTCAAAAGCATGATTTTAGAGAATGCACGCACATGCACAGCGTACATATTTGCTCTCCATGTATCCTTACATAAGCGTTTTGAAAGATAAATATTCTCATATGAAAGCAGTTACATATGACTAAAGCGATATGAGAACACGAGTCGGCCAAAAAAACATCAAATAATTTGTCAAAAACACTCATTTATATTTCATAGTTCTGTATTTCAGTACTTATCATTAATATCAATGATGAGGTTTCAATTCACGGACTGTATTATAAAAGCCATTTAAAATCAATTTCGCTTTTATTTTTGATGAATTATTCTGTTTGCCTAAAAATCAAAAGCCTAAAATCCTTGATGCATATCAGTATTATTTTTTTAACAAATTATTTCCTGCTGGACTGCTTGCTTGTTAGGGGAATATGAAATGCGTTTATGATGAGGGCAAGGGAAAATATTCACATTTTGCCTTAATTTAACTATTGGTGGTTGGATAAAGCTGCGTTACTATTAATTTAGCATAATCATTATTAGCACGAGCAATAACTGTCTTGATAATGGTAATGTCAGACTATTTGTGTTTGGATAAAGCTGCGTTACTATTGTTCTTACCATAATCGCTATTACCAGTTGCAATAACTGTCTTGATAATAGTATTGTCAGACTGTTTGTGTTTGGATAAAGCTGCGTTACTATTATTCTTACTTTTATCGCTATTACCAATAGCAATAACTGTCTTAATGATAGCGATGTCAGACTTTTTGTGTTAGGACAGAGGTGCATTGATATTATTTTTAGCATAATTGCTATTACCAGTAGCAATAACTGTCTTGATAATAGTAATGTGAGACTATTTGTGTTTGGATAAAGGTTCGTTACTATCATTTTCAACATAATTGCTATTACCAGTAGCAATAACACTCTTGATAATTGGAATGTTAGACTATGTGTGTTTGGATAAAGCTGCATTGCTACTATTTTTAGCATATTTGCTATTGCCAGTAACAATAACTTTCTGGATAATAGGAATGCTAGAATATTTGTGTTTAGGATAAAGCTGCATTGCTATTATTTTTAGAATAATTGCATTACCAGTAGCAATAACTGTCTTGATAACAGTAATGTCAGACTATTTGTGTCTGGATAAAGGTGTGTTACTAGTATTTTTAGCATAATTGCTATTACCAGTAGCAATAACTATCTTGATAATAGTAATGTCAGACTATTTGTGTTTGGATAAAGCTGCATTGAAATTATTTTTAGCATAATTGCTATTACCAGTAGCAATAACTGTCTTGAAAATAGTAATTTCAGACTATTTGTGTTTGGATACAGGTGCGTTGCTATTATTTTTAGCATAATTGCTATTATCAGTAGTAATAACTGTTTTGATAACGGTAATGTCAGACTATTTCTATTTGGATAGACCTGCACTGTTATTATTTTTAGCACAATCGTTATTACCAGTAGCAATAACTGTCTTGATAATAAGAATGTTAGAATATTTGTGTTTGGATAAAGCTACTTTGCTATTATTTTTAGCATAATTGCTATTACCAGTAGCAATAACTGTCTTGATAATAGTAATGTCAGACCATTTGTGATTGGATAAAAGCTGTGTTACAATTATTTTTAACATTATCACTATTCACAGTAGCAATAACTGTCTTGATAATAGTATTGTCAGACTATTTGTGTTTGGATAAAGGTGCGTTATTACTATTTTTAGCATAATTGCTATTAACAGTAGCAATAAGTGTCTTAATGATAGTAATGTCAGATTATTTGTGTTTGGTTAAAGGTGCGTTATTATTATTTTTAGCATAATTGCTATTACCAGTAGCAATAACTGTCTTAATGATAGTAACGTCAGACTATTTGTGTTTGGATAGAGCTCCATTGATATTATTTTTAGCATAATCGCTATTACCAGTAGCAATAACTCTCTTCATATTAGTAATGTCAGACTATTTGTGTATAGATAAAGGTATGTTACTATTATTTTTAGTATAATTGCTATTATCAGTAGCAAAAACACTCTTGATCATAGTAATGTTAGACTATATATTTGTGTTTGGATAAAGCTGTGTTGCCATTATTTTCAACATAATTGCTATTACCAGTAGCAATATCTTTCTTCATAACAGTAATGCCATACTATTTGTGTTTGGATAAAGCCACGCTACTATAATCGTTAGAATAATCGCTATTACCAATAGCAAAAACATTCTTGATACTAGAAATGTCAGATTATTTATGATTGGATAAAGCTGCATTACTCTTAATTTTTGCATAATTGGTATTACCAGCGGCAATAACTGTCTAGATAATAGTAGTGTTAGACTATTTGGGTTTTGATAAAGCTGCATTACTGTCATTATTAGCATAATTGCTACCAGTAACAATCTTCATATTAATGTCAGAAGGCATGAGATTATATATCATATTAGAGAATACCCATCACCGGGTCATTTCCCAGGTATAGCGATTGGTATTAGTCACTTCTTTCATTCTTTCACTTAACGCCATGTAATGTCCTTCTGCTGCTTCTTATAAAGAAAATTGATACGGCAATGAATAGGACCACTTCTGTAATGAGATTGAAATTTCGCTTTTAATAAGGCATGCATTGCCAGCTCTAATTACCGTTTGAGATCAAGTAGCGAAGTAGACCCCTATTAACAAAAAATTTCAGGATAGCAAAAGAAAGAGAGAGAGAGAGAGAGAGAGAGAGAGAGAGAGAGAGAGAGAGAGATTTCTGCATAAATTTCATTAGGTAATGTCTTAGGTCGATGTATATAATGTTCAATCTCGCTAATGAGTCCCAAGATGCGTAGCTTTAGAAACATCAACAATAGCGCTTGGTCATACTGTCAGAAAATTTGGCTTTGCCCAGTGACACTAGAGAGAGAGAGAGAGAGAGAGAGAGAGAGAGAGAGAGATGAGGGCAAACACGTAAAATATATTTTGCTGGGTGAAATACACGAAATAATTTTGTGAGAGAGAGAGAGAGAGGGAGAGAGAGAGAGAGAGAGAGGGAGAGAGAGAGAGAAAATAATTTTTTTCTGAGAGAAATATACGAAATAATTTTTAAGGGAGAGAGAGAGAGAGAGAGAGAGAGAGAGAGAGAGAGGTGTAAGATACATTTTTCTGAGAGATATAGACGAAATAAATTTTAAGAGAGAGAGAGAGAGAGAGAGAGAGAAACTGGAGCACTTTTTTTTTTACAAAGAGAAGGATTATGCCCGTGCGTGAGTATGTGTGTTAGGGAAATGAGTGGGCTTCTGTTATGAATGGCTGCGAGTGTTTGTTGGTTTGTGCATAAGTTTGTTATCTCCCGCCCCATCCACAAACACAGACCTGACAGTACTTCCGGGTAACTTGACCCAATATCAACAATGGGTGAACTTTGCCCCTATCTGACGATAATGTTTCTTTCAACGTCACATCCGCTCTCTCTCTCTCTCTCTCTCTCTCTCTCTCTCTCTCTCTCAAAAAGAACATTTGATAAATATCACGTCCGACTCTTAGTTGTCGGATCATAAATCATTCTCCATGATGAAGAAGAGAAGAAATCACTTCAGCAATGA
>NC_061110.1:73027850-73042850 GCF_015104395.2 Macrobrachium nipponense | reverse complement strand
TATTGAAGTAAAGAACCTGTATTCGCCAAAGAGGTCGTATATATATATACATATATATATATATATAACCCATATATATATATATAATAGATATATAATATATATATATATGTCAATGTGATGTACTATGTAATGTTAAGTGAAGTCACATATCACTTCTCGCTTGGAGACAGGCTGAGAAAGGAATTTGAATACGCAAGCAGTTTAACAGAGAGATCACTCACCCGGTCGAGAGGCGTCTACATTTGTTTGTGCGGATGTTACAGGCCTAATAGTCCAAGGCACTTGCGAAAGTCACATTCCTTTAGGTGCACGCTAAGAGGTGTTACACGCAGAGTGTCGGGAGAGAACGCCCCATCATAAAGGTAGGACATATTTTATAAAGACTTAGAAAACCGTTATCTTTGAAAAAGAGAGAGAAGTGTGAAATATTCTCTTTACGTGAATACTTCGAAAAAGTGATGTGTGTGATATGTATCTTTTATGCCTTATTATCTTTATTACAGATGGGTCCTATTCCATGGCTAGTTTAGAGACGGGAATCTCTAACCTGACTAATACGATGTACTTATTGACATTTTGGGTATGGGAGAGAATTCTTAGTCAGGAGGGTAGAATGTTAACTTACTGGTTTTCTTTATGGGCAGTTTTAGGCTTTCCGCCATTATGACTTGTTAATCATATTGTCCTATTTTATAATCAACTGCTTTGGGTAATAAATAGTATATCTTTGTACTTATGAGATCTTAATAGCCTAATGACATGATTGCAGACAGAGGGCACTACTGACTACAGGTAAGAGTTTCCAGTTTGTGTAGTTTAGTGAACAAGGGGGTAGGAACATATATACTATATATATATATATATATATATATATTATACATATATCATATTTACATATATATATATATATATATAATATATATATATATATATATATATATACTATATTATATGGCCAAATCTTTCACCCTTAATGAGGTCCTTCATTCATACAACAGTTCTAAGTAAACAGTGTTCTAAGTATTTGGATATTTACTCTTCAGAAAAGATTAAATAATGAATAAATGCGGAGAAGATATTTAGGGCGATGTTACTAATGATCTGTGCTTATACGTTAGTAAAACCGCTATTTCCCCGTAAACCATTTTCTTTAGTTTATGCAATCAACTCTCCCAAGCATGATCAAAGCGGATATTACTAAAAAACAACGTTATACATTTTTTTTTTTATTCATTTTTATCAATTGACTGAAATAATAACATACATCTAGAAAGTTAGTTATGAGAGGGCTTGGGGAGCTTGGCAGGCCTCATTAATTATTGCTGGAATAAATCATAATTTATTCTACGAACTACCAATGAATTATTCTGGTCGTTTCTGATAATTGATTCTGGGGATTTCTCATCAATTATTTAACTCTACAAATAGGTATAAATGTTACAATCATTAATTATTTATTAGAGATACATCTACGGTACGGAGATATGTAAAGTAAAAAATATTGCTTTATAAGGATCCTCAAGATCGCTGTGAAACGCTGGGCTTGATGAGAGGGAAAGCAGCCATATTAAACAAGAGGTAGCACAGTGGAAAAATATAGTTCTATGTAAATAAAAAATAAGAAAAACCTTTATAGATTCGTCAGCATAACCGCTAACAACTACTGAAATGGGAACAGAAACTCCGCTCCTGATGAAAACCTTCCTTCTTCTTTCGTTTAACTGATAAAAGCATCCTGCCACTCTAGAATAATGAGATTCTTGACATTAAACTGATCTCTATAACTGACCAACTACCTCCTGCTTAGTAAACAAATTTCTCGGTCGACAGGGACCGAGACGGCCCTTGGCGTTGCAGCTAAGTCGGTTATCTTAGCCATTCACCCTTGGGAGGCCAGGATCTTCTGTTGTTCTGAGTTTATGTTAATAAACATCGACCTACCCTAATGAATTTAGTTTACCTGACTGCTGGTGCATATCATCCAATATGTAAAGTCTAAGGATGAGAGGTAATTCTATTTCCCCTTTACGGAAATGATAGACTGTTAAATTCTGTTATTTCATCGCTCTTCGTTGAGTGACCTTAAGCTTTCTGCAGTAAGGCAATTGTCGTTTCAAGTTGCCGATTACTATTGCTGCTTGAAGTTCTTCTCTGAAACTCAATAAACAAATTTCTATATTATTTGTCAGCTTTTCTCTAAATTCTGTATAGCACGTTATTGAGTTTGAAATAACTTCATAACTGTACAGCAGTTTGCACTTTCTGGGTTTTAATTTCAATACAATGAAGAAAACAAGGATATTCACCAACAGAAAGAAAAAAATACTCACTGAGAGTAGTAAATTAGTGCTTTTGCCTCTTGCGTGTTGATTTTTTTTTTTTTTTTTTTTTATTTTATTACGTGAAATCATCAAGAGTGACGGCTGAATCATGCCGTGCGGGATTTTCAAGAATGGACTTCAGGTTTCTGTGCTGGTGACATTCTGTATACAGTCACCAAATTAAGACGAAAGACTCTTATAGCTAGGAACGATCACGTCATTGTCATGGTGCTGATCATTAAATCATTGTCTTTCTGTTGATCATCACATCATTGTCATTCTGTTGATCATCACATCATTGTCATTCTGTTAGTCATCACACTATTGTCACCCTAAAAAGTGCATCGTTCATGCAGTGAAATACATCGTGCAAGACCAAAATAATATGAATTACTTGAATCTAGTAGGATTTTTCTTCTTCACTGTAGAGCTGCATCATCGTCATCAAGACAGAAGTTTATTACTAAAGCAACAGCGATGGTTGCACCTTTATCTTGCAAGCAATCATGCCATCGATGATCTCAAATGGAGGTAAATAAAAAAAAAATACCACTTCTGTTATCAGAAGTTATGCTCCCTTTACGCTCCCAAACCCAATCCCATAAATTCCCTTTGAAAACGAACTACAATGGTCTCTCACAACATCCCTAACATTTCATCTATATATACATGTCAAAATATAGTTACATTTTAGTTAAAAAAACATGCTGTCCATGCTCTCAGATAATTACAGTAAAATTTATTTATTGATCAAGGCTAAATATTATCCCTAAATGTTGTCTTGCCAAAAATATAATCTCATGAAAATTCATATCGATCAATCTTATGACAAACATAAGTTTGAATCGAATCTTCAAGAATCTACTGTAGATATAAATCAAGATAAAATGTAAGTTAAAACCCAGTACCATTTTACATTTATTCGTTCCTTGGAATTTGTGAAATCCTTATTTCGTTGATGGAGACAACAACTTGGCTGCCTATTTGGAAATCAAAGGAGACATGCTGAAGTCCCAATACCCTTGTCACAAGTTAAGATTTCATATACATGCATACATACACACACACACACACACACGCACACACATATATATATATACATATATATATATCTATATATATATATATATATATATATATATATATATATATATATACGTATCACACACACACACACACACACACACATATATATATATATATATATATATATATATATATATATATATATGAGTGTGTGTGTGTGTGTGTGTGTGTAAAATAAAAGATGTTTCCTTTTAGTTAGGTTTTCAGCACGCAATTTTTTTTATTGTATTGTTTGTTCCGTTCACTCGCCAATGTAGGATGTAAGGTGATATGTGTTAATATTGTGTCCTTCCTTATCAGCCCCATATCTAAACTGTAAATAGATTCAGCGAAACCTAACTCCAATGATCAAACGACAGGGATGTCGTGAAAAGAGAAAACTATAACTTCGATTAGTAGAGAGTCTGTATCTTGTTAACATATAAAACATGTGAATAAAGAAAAAGGAGCACACGCACACAGAAAAAAAACTCGGACAAATGAAAACAAGGGCAATACACGTCTCAGACTCCACTTTGCCCGAGAAATCCACCTGCATACGAACAAGCTGGCAAAGGACGAGAGAGAAGACAAAAAGAGAGACATTATCAAATTGTCCTCTTGCAAAAGAGTAAATTTCCCCAAGTGCCACCTTGCCTCCTCTGCAGGTCGGAGCAGTCTCTCTTGCCTCTGCTGCAGTATAAATAAACATTAGCTTGTACAGGCCTGGAAAAGCCTTCCTCTCCTTTCCAGTAAAAAAGACAAGCGACGCCATATCTCCATATATCAACCAAAGACATTCACCGACCTCTTACCTAAATTAACCCTGCGTCTTTCAGGTCATTCGTAGCATGGAATGTTTCCTCTTATTCTTTTTTTTGTGTGTGGTGGTGGGTGGGAGAGGGAGGGGGATAACAGGCAGGGCCCCCAGTATCCCTTCCCCTTTTTCTTAGCTTTACTGTGAGGTTTATGAGTAAGCCGTATCTCCGAGCGGAAAGATCTAGACATTCCCGGTCCCTGCCCTCAATCCTCTCACCAAACCCCTTCCCCAGAACACCCCCCCCCCCCCCCCCCCCACCCACCTTTCTCTGTCTCTCTTGTGAGTCAACCAGATAAGCAGACCAGCATGAACGTGGTGTACACACTTACATAAAGTCAATATCAAGTGCCAACAGGAGAGTGAAGAGAATCGTGTACGACTACTCAAATAATCTTGGAATTTTTTTTGTTTTTTTTTACACAGAATCTATCTTACGCAAGCACAAACGTACTACAGATATATATATATATATATATATATATATATATATATATATATATATAGATATATATATTATATATATGATCATTAAGCTACAAATGTCGTTTCATATCCAATTCACGCTGCTTCGGGAATGTCCTCGACGGAGAAATATCACCGAAGGGGAATCATAAGTGATAAAATGGATTGGAACCGAAGTGTCTCAAACATTCGACACAGTACCTTCCAACGACCTCCACTGGAAGGTCTAACCACTCTTGATGGTAAAGTGGTTAGACCGTCGACGGACTCGTTGGAAGGTACTGTGTCGAGTGTTCGAGACACTTCTTTACTATTCAATTTATCACTTTGGATTTCCCTTTGGTGATAAAATCCCGACGGGGATATTCCCGAAGTAGCTTGAATTGGATATTAAACGACATTTGTAGCTCAATGATTTTATACAAATCACGGTGATGTGATAAAAATTTCATATTAGTATAAATATATATATATATATATATATATATATATATATATATATATATATATATATATATATTGATTTATATACAACCATTAAGCTACAAATGTCGTTTAATACTCAATTCAGAATTTATCATTATTCGTCTTTTTACATCCACGACGCTCTTTTCTAATAGTAATCCCAAATTTTGATCCTGTCAGAGTTTCATCTTTAATATCTGACGTTTTTTTTTTTTTTTTTTAAATCAGCAAATTTGGTAAAACAGATATTCTCCATACACGAGTCTTTATTACCTAACTAATGAGCCTTTGCTTCCATTTGCGTAATTGCGCAAATATATATATAATATATATATATATATATATATATATATATATAATATATATATGTATATATATATATATATATATATATATATATATATATATATATATATATATATATATATATATATATATAATATATATATATATGTATGAATGATATCGAAAACATTAAGAATCATAAAAAATTTGTTATTGGTGGAAAACGCCTTTTGTATATTTAGAATAAAAAAGGGGTTTTTGAGGAGTACTCAAGATTTAGAAAGGATCACGGCGTCATGAGAGGAGGACTAAGAGAAGAGCATTATTTGATAATAGAAACATGAGGGTTAAAGAGAAAAGATAAAATTGTTTGAAGTTGGTGCAAAACCGGAGAGAGCTTTACGCAAGAGGCATCTCAGGGTGAACAAGAAGAAGCTGTGCCTGAAAGAATGAAGGAAATAAATGCGGTGTTATGGGTTGATTGGCACAAGGGATGAAGGTAAATTACTCAAATGGAAGTCAAGAGTCATTAAATAATAAAGATCGTGGTATTGAGAATATATATATTTTTTTTTTTTTACCAAATTTGCTGATTAAAAAAAAGTCAGAAATTAATGATGAAACTCTGACAGGATCAAAATTTGGGCTTGCCATTAGAAATAAGCGCCGTGGATGTAAAAGGATCAGTTATAGATGGTGATGAATGGAAAAGTGGGTGAGTCTGTGATTGCAAGTGATGTGCTGTGTTGAAGAAATGACAGTGTAAGTGATGCTTAGAAAAACAAAAGTTACTGAAGAAGAGGGTGACTGCAATGACTGCTCCTCTGAATAGGCGAATACGTGGCAGCAGGGCGTGTAAAAGTTTTTAAAACTGAAATAATTAGAATGAGAACTCTTAGATTATAAAGAAAGAACATTGTGAATACTGACAAGGTAAGGGGAGTAAGCGGTTCAGTTTTCTGAAATAAAGTTTCTACGTGAAAATTTGAGTGAAGAGAAAAAAAAGTTTGTTTCGCTAGAATTGTAAGAAATATGATCTGGAGAGCGTTAAAAATGGACGGCGTAGGATGTACGATATTAAGAATCACTGGAAGAGTTTATGATGGCAGCAAAACATGTTAAAGACTTTAAATGAGAAAGTGACTGGCTTAGGATAAAATTGGGTATAAGACATTGCTTTTACAGTTGGCTAAGACTTATGGTATCTTAATGAATGCGATATTTACAGGCAACAATGAAAGGATATTAAGAAAGTACAATAGGTTGTAGAATAGAGTTACTAGTGTTAGTACAAAGAGAAAATGTCGAGAGCAACTGATACAAAAAATAAAGGTTTTAATCCTAAAAGTAGAAAATGAAAGAGGAACAGTGATGTAATATAACTTGTAAGTGATGGATAAAGGGAAGGTATCTGTGGGAAAATATAGATGTTGAAACAATAATGGAGAAGCATCTATTAAAGCAAAACTTGAAGTGCATAACTTGTTTACTGAACCAGCAATACTCTATGAAACGAAACTTAAATGTGGAGGGCATTGCCTGGTTATACATTCAAAGAGTGGGGTTTGAATTTAGGTGATAAAAGATGTGCATGTGATGACAATGCATTGAAATGTTTAGGCAGGCGAGTGATAGATACTTAGTATTTGGAAGTTTTTCGAGCAAGTAGAAGAGAAGAGACATATATAGTGCTGGATGGACTGAATGAATGAAGCACTGTAACCTTGAGGCAATAATAAGATTTAGAAAGGGAGATCATTCGTGCAAGAAATGAACAGACTGATACTGGTGTCGACATGAGAGTTCATTTACCTCCTGGTTTGTAAAGCCTCTTCACTGATTATTAATTTCTCCTTACGAAGAGATGGGGTGGCCGTCGACTAGGTCAATTATTTTCATAAAAGAACCATAATACCTCTGTCGAACTAAAACGCTGAATTCATGGGCCTGTTAGTTCATCGGCAATGAAAATACTTAGCTTGAATGGAGAGGGTAGTTTTGCAACCCAATTTGAAAGACTTGATGAGAACACAGGCTTTGTTGAAAACCGAAAGGTCAAAGGTTAATGTACCCTAAAACCATAACCCTTCAGAGGTAAAGGTTATATATATATATATATATATATATATATATATATATATATATATATATATATATATTTATATATATATATATATATATATATATATATACACACATATATGTAGATGTTTGTATATTATATATATATATTATATATATATATATATATATATATATATATATATATATATGGAACACACTACTAGAAATATAGTAAATGTTATGACAAATGTGGAAGATAATATTTGTATTAAATTTGCAGTCCTGTGTTATTTTCCTGCTTGAGGCGGTACGGCGATGTATGAATTGGATAAAAGCCTTTTTTCATCTTTCTTTTGGTTTGTTTATTTTAAATTTGACCGTATTTCTCAACATAACTGAAGATCCATAGGTAGGTAATATGAATTTCATAACCTGTTTTTATGTAAGAGTTCGGGAAAAATGTGTCCTTTTTTGATACGTTTAATGAAATAGATCATATTTCATCTTGCACAAATATTGATAGAAAAAATCATGCTTGTGTAGAATTTGTCACTGTCCTTGGGCTGAGTTTGGTGGGCATAGACATACCTCCTCTTACATTTATGATGAAATTGTTTTCGACTGTTTTGAGTTACGATAGCTGCTCGATTTATTCATAATCCATTTTTATTCTGTTCCGACCGAATTGATTTTGTTGAATATTTAATTTAGATGAAACTAACGTTATTATATTTCTTATTGCACCTGATCAAGTCTTATTCTTTTCATAACATATTCTTCTGAATAGCTTCATTCTTCCTGTTTTTAGGAGGCACATTATTCTAAATCTGTTAATTACGCAATTTTCAAAGTTTTAGTAGCTAGTTTGTTGGCTCGTTAAAGGTATTATCTGCCTGATTTGTTAAAAAGCTGTACCGTGTTTACTTCCACAAAGGTTACAGCATTCTTGCTATTTACAATTGCATAAAGTAGGTACGGATGTGTTTTTATAGCGGAACTTCTCTTAAAAATTAGTGTATCATTGTAGTTTTACATTTCATTGATAATTTTCTTGTTGCAAATAGGTTTCTTTTAGTGGTACTACAAATCATGTTTTCAGTGGTGCTAATTTTTTTCAGAGAGAGAGAGAGAGAGAGAGAGAGAGAGAGAGAGAGAGAGAGAGAGAGAGAGTATAATGCTAGATCCTTGATGACGACTCCAAAGAAATGGTTGGTGATCCCTTTACTGTCGGCAGTTTGCTACTCTTTCGTACTCAGAAGGGTTGTTTCACAGACTTCTGAGACAAGGTCCGCCTTTATTCTTTTTTGAGTCAAGAAGAAAATGGCTACTGAGCTGGATAATTCAAGAATCTCTTTTACACGAAAAACGAACCATCATCCTTTTTCTATTTTATTTAGGTTAGAAAATTGCATGTCTTGATTGCCAATCATTCCTTGTAAGGCATGTAATATCATTGGCTGTAGTCGAAGAAAAAGATTTTTCTAGTGACTCTAGACCTAGTGTTAGTGTCTTCTGATATCAAGGAACGTTGATGATTATGATTAAGTTATTAATGAACTAGAACCTTTGCAGATCCCTAGCGCTGATTTACGATGGTTCCTTTCAATGGTGTGCTGAAAACGCATTAATGTTTGGAGATCCATAAATCTCGGAGATGAATTCAGTTTCGTTGTTTTATAAATGAAACCAAGTCATTTACACAGTTGTTGGAGATATGACCACCAGGAACTGGACTTTATCAGCAACTTTAACACAATACATGAATCAGAATTTCCGGAAGAGGAATACGAAAAGAGAAAGTTGAAAAATTCACCATCCAGATCTTTAATAATAACAAGGGCAAGAAAGAAGCATTATAACAAGTGTTTCCCTAGGCTTGCAGATACTTTAACCATGAAGCACTTATCTCCAAGGTAAGATTTACTACTATGAGATTCAGGGCCTCTGTAACACGGTTTTTTCGCAATAACTTTTTATCTATGCATTTCATAAATATAACGCTTATTCAGAATACATATTATATCTACACATAAATTTTTACTGTATTCTGCATTACGTAGGTTGAATAAATTTGGTACTTATAATGTAAAAGTGACTTTTTTTGAAGACGGGCCAACTTACTCAGAGAAAAGGTTTCGAACGCACTCGTTACGTAACTTATGACAGCATTTCTTCCCTCTTTCTCGATGGATGATTGGCTATACGTAACGAAGGCTAAACCTCTGGCAACAATGACATACAAATTTAAATACAAGCAAAGCAGTACACCTCTATGAACTCTGGAACCTCTCCACTGATAATTGTCATAATGAACAAACCAACAAAATATGTTAATAAATACAAAAACACTTCGATTATTAGTCTAACTCCCAAAATAGGTTTCCTAAGAAATTACAGTCTACTTTATAGGTCACAATCAGATTGACAAGATGTAGGGAATAGTTGATAATTTTTAAAAACATAGTAGACAAGCTTGATTTGATAACTGCTATAATGTCAAGTAATTTTTATTTATTGGCTATCTATCTATTTACTTAAAATAAAATAGCCGGTACCGTATATTGGCTTTAAACCTTCACCAATAATTATCGTCAGAATGATGACTTCATGAGGCTCCACCCACTTTGGCCTCATTATAATTCAGGATAACACTGAAGGCTACCATGGGCATTGTTGGATAAGAAAATTTAACTTCTGGCAATAAAAACTAATTTTTCGAGTAGTTGTAAGAAGTGCTAAATGATCCTTAAGGATACCAGCAGTTGGGCCTAAACGTTTAATTCATGTATATTACTGCTATACTGTTGCGGCACTACTGCTACAGTAGTATTACTACACTAGCACTGATACCCCACCCACATCATGTATCGTTCCGCCATTCATAAAGTCTTTGGGTTTCAGAGCCGATGGAGTTTATGTCTGGTGGATGGGCGGGGCAACATTTCGTCAAAAGGTGTGTTTACTTTGCTTACGTAATGAATGTTTTTTGACTCTTGGCTCGTAATCATTGGCCATGGCGTCGGCTAGAGCATTTTTACTCTATAAAAATTAAAACTATCGGGTTTAGGTTATTGATAATGCTGACAAAATTTGTGTGTGGTTGTAAAATATACATATGTCAACTTTCAGCTACATCCGATGCTTTGACAAGGAGCAAAGTCCAAAAAACCGTGTTACAGAGACCCTGAATCTCATAGTAGAGGATCTTTGATAATATTTTAAATGAATTTTAAGAGGCAGAACCTGGAGAACAAACTGATCGCATATGCCGAAGATACTAATCTCCTAGCTGCTGTAACTTCTTTGTGCCTTGGGTCTGTGGTAGCAGAATCCTTGAATAGAGATCTTAAACTCAAAGTATGATAGCTAGCCGATCCAGAACTTTTTTGCCTTGGCATCCTGAAAGACAGTTATTTGGTACGACTTTAAATGTTAGTAGGTCTTAAAAAAATAAAATAAAACTATCTGCAAGAAAAGTTATCAATGAAATGTAAAACTACAATGATGCACAAATTTTGAAGAGAAGTTCCGCTACAAAAACACATCCATACTGTATGTAACTGTAAATAGCAAGAGTACTGTAACTTTTGTGGAAAGTAAACAGGTACAGCTTTTTAAAAAAGTAGGCAGATAATAACTGTGATGGTGTTTCCCCTGTTTCTCAAAAATTTGGTATCTTGCGGAAATGTCTTAGAATGTTTTGGGAAGAAGCTATTATATGTAGGCGTCTTTTTCCTTGTTTAGAGTAACCGTTCACCAGTGTGGTCTTCTGGCGCTGACTCTCATCTCACACTCCTGGATAGAACAATCATCAGTCTAGTTTATCTCATCAACTTGCAATGTGGACTTGCGGCATAGAGGTAAAGTGAGTTCATTATGTTCGTTGAATCAAATGTACTACGATGATAAACGTTCTGTGCACACCTCTTTGCCTGACCTAGCTGTTGTTGCTCGCAACCGTAGGCAGCCTGCTCCTGCAAATGGGGTCGCTTTCTAGCATCAAGTTTAATCTTGGCTACAACTAGATTACAGAAAAGTTGCCTATGAAAGTTGTAGAATCTCATGATCTCCACATATTCAAGCGAAGAGTAGTGCAATTCTTTCTTTCTGCTGATGTCTCCTTAATTCAAGTGCATCGGTTCCATTTATTTATAACATTTTCCTATAACTTGTCTTTCACTGCAGGTTGTTTTTCCCTTTGGCGCTCTCTTGTCTCTGTCAGTAAGGGTTCCTATTTGGTGATTTAAAGAAAGAAAGAACTTGAAATAGTTCATATATATTTCAATGTTCAATAGCGAAGTATATTCAAAGATTCTTAGACAATATTACAACAGTTTTCCCAAGATAATCTTCATTATCAAAGAAACCAAGGTTCCATTTCCACAACAACTTGCAGAAAGAAAAAGGATACCGTAATTTAAATAACTTGCAATGGCAAACATAAATCGATCGGTTACTTAAGGTTTTCACTTCCTTTCAGTTACATAGCTGTTTCTGTTGCCCTGCAAAATTCACATATTACCATACGGACATGATACAAGCTCATAGATAGAAGCTTAGAAAAATGGAGAACATTTAAAACCAAAAAGAGATGAGAAAATAAACCAGGTAATTGTGAGAGAGAGAGAGAGAAGAGAGAGAGAGAGAGAGAGAGAGAGAGAGAGAGAGAGTTCATACTTCTAGATTAGATTTTTATTGACCTAGATTCTGAGCTAATCGGAAATGAGCTTTTGCAAATAACCTTACCTACTTTTATGTCTACATGCCAATAAATTCTTATTGGCAAAGTCTCTTATATCAAACCTCATTACCAAAGGCAGGAAAGCTCTGCTGGAATCCGAAGAAAACAAAACCACTGTAAAGTAGAATGTATTAACTACAAAAGGATTGATACAGAAAGCTTCAATTACACACGCAGACACATACGTATACTGACAGACGCAGGGACTATATTATATATATATATTATATATAATATTAGGATATATATATATATATAATACATATATATATACATATATATATGTATATATATATATATTATATAATAGAATATATATATTTTGTATATAATATAACTATTAATTTCTAATTATTATCTATCTATATTTATATTATCTATATATATAATAATATATATATATATATATATATATTATCTATATATATATCATATATAATGTTATATATATATATATATATATATATATATATATTTCATATATATACATATCTATCTATCTATCTATCTATCTATCTATATATATATATATATATATATATATATATATACTATATATATAATATTATTTTATATAATAGTATATATATACATAAGTGTACGTGTGTTGTGCAAGTATGTATGCCTAGGCGTCTAGGAAATTGTGTCTGCGTGTGTGTTTGTGTGTTCCTAGACTGCTCAAGGTTACCACTATCTTTGGGCAAAACTCACTAACCCTTACATGACATTTTATGTAAAATCCACGTTCCCACTAAAACCTCTAAAGCATTAGTGACACAGGAGCACAAAAGCGTCATGATATATGGGTCATAAAGTCATCCGGAATCTTTCCATACATCATTGTAGGGCATTATACAATAAGAGTTATTTTCTTTTTACTTTCTCCGGTACGGTTTGACATATACTATATGTGTCGAGATTTGTAAGTCATTCCTAAGGTCTCGTTGCTCTTCAGACAAGAATGAACTTAATTTAAAAGTATTTTCTTTTTATAGATAAGGAAGTTCTCCACATGAGAAACACTGAACATTGTAATATTACACGCTATATTTCGTCAAAGAAAATAATGTGATTTTGGATCACTTAATTGACAAATTGCCAGTGAAAATGATTCAATACTAGTAAACAGTTAGACAAAATGTAGTCATTTATTTCCCTGTTACCCAGGTTCGACAGAAATGAACTATTAATCCTGAAAAGCACCGGAAAGAAAGAGCTAAAGAAAAGATATTTCCTTTATGAAAGTGATTTAGTTAATATATCTTCGCAAGATATCTTGAGAATAACCAGGTTTCTATCACCTGTCGAGTCGACAACATTAGTTTTTTTATCAAACTTGAACGAGAATTGCTGATATCATAAGCATACAGTATATTTTTCATGATGTCCTACTTTTTTTTCATTATAAATTATCTTTTTGAGAGATAAGAAATTTGCCACACGACTTATTGCATGGGATCCGATGTATCTAGAATTATTTCTAATAAATACCATTACAAGTAGGCTTTTTTGTTATTTTTCTCTGTTGTTATTATGAAAAAAAATTCTCTGTTATCGTTCCTAATGCATTACCCAATACAATTTGTGGCCACAATGAAAATGTATACTGCCAGAAATATTGGTAGGTTTCTATATTTACTAAATTCAGACCCATTATTACTTCTATGCACTAGGCAATACGAAAAAGGGTAAACTACAATGATTCCCCATTTTCATAGTGTATTTTGTCGATACCAAACATTCATTTGATTTACCAAAACAAGTATTTTCATTTTCGTTCCTTGGTCAAATGCATATTATATAGTTCATCGTCAACATAACTAAACCATATCACTTTGAGTGAAATAATTTCTTTCAACATTCAGCATCCAAATAATTCCATATACAAATTGTTCAAAACTGGATATAAAGGATTACCCACAGATATACCAACAATTTTGAGAGTAATATATTCTATTGAATTTTGATTTACGTTCTGTTGCACGAATTTTAGTCAGTTATTTTAAGGCGTCCTTAGTTTAATGGTATATCCATCTCTTTAGTTTTTAAGGTATCAGATAATAACTATCAAAATTAGCAATAGGTACTTTGGTATTAGTGGTACTACAGCAAAACTCATAAGCTATAACAATTATTATTCTGTTTAATTTGTTTATTCAACTGACATTGTTTTCTTTAATGATATTAGAAATGGTACAAAATATTAGCTGCCAGCTATATATATATATATATATATATATATATATATATTATATATATATATATATATATATACGTACAAAATAAACATCCTCCCCCAGCTTATTACATCTTTTTTTTTTTTTCTGTGGTCTCTCCTTCCCCATTATATTGCAGCTTCATGTGGACCGACCCCGACTCAGCGCCTAATATTTTTCACAAATCAGAAACAAAAGGAAAATTTTCTCTTAATGAAGCGAAGCTTTTTTTATAAGCGTCACCTTACTGTGAGTACGCAAAGGCTACTTATAGCACGTTATTCTTTGTAATTATGGCGTTCTTTTTATAGTAGAGGGAAATGAGACCACTTAACAGTTATGGAAAATTATCCTTACAATGACTTATCTTTTTATATAATGATGTCGCGCATTACGCAATTATTATAGGCTGTAGAAAAAGAAAATAAGACCATTGTTAGAATTACCATGACAGATTACATCCCTCTTCTAACGTTTTTTCATCATTAACAAGAAAATGACCGACCCCGTTCACCATCGGTTACTTTTTTAAGCAAACTTGCTTATGATTATTCTTGG
>NC_061110.1:73012850-73022850 GCF_015104395.2 Macrobrachium nipponense | reverse complement strand
GACTGGTGTTTTGGGTGATTTTTATATGTCACCCCCTTGTTACCCCTTATCAGCCACTTCCTATCAGGGATGTATTTGGACTTAACAGGCATTAGGAGTGTCACTACCCATTTCAGTGACCTCGAAAATTATGGATTGGACACAAATATCTGTTGTTTTCTGTAATTTTTACATCACCTTCCCACCCGCTTCTCACCTCTATCTCTATGGGGGCTGAACTTAAAGAGCATTTTATGTGTTGCTGTTCTTCTTATAGACCTCGAAAACTATGAATTAGACACTAATACCTGCTGTTTTTGGTTATTTTTACATTTCACTCCCTTGCCACACCCCACTTTACCCAACCAATTGTCCAATTTTATAATTCTTCCCATCACCATCTTTCCCAGTTTGATATTGACTTATATTTAAATTCTCTTAAAAACAATCAAGAAATATTCATGTCTAGAGCGTTCATACAAACAAAGAAACACAGACTTTTTCACACACACACACACACACACACACACACACACACACACACACACATATATATATATATATTATATATATATATATATATATATTATATATATATATATATATAATGTATATATATATATATATATATATATATATATATATATATATATATATATATATATATATATATATATATATATATATATATGTGTGTGTGTGTGTGTGTGTGTGTGTGTGTGTAAATGGATGTATGTGTGTATGTGCCACTTACACTTTGAAGTGCATTCAGAAATTTCAACCAAACTTGGTATATATATGATTTACCACCTGGAAAAGAATACTGTGGTGGTAACACATCACTGGCACCAAAAGGGAGGTGTATGCAGGAAGGGGTGGGAAAGGGGTTAAATATATAAATATCTGAAAATGACAGATATTAATGTCTAATCCATAATTTTCAAGATTCCTATGATGAATAGTGACACTTCTGATGCCCTTCAAGTCCTAGTTCAGCCCCAGTAGAGAAGGGAGTGAAAATGTGGTGGGTAAGGATGACATGTAAAAATAACCAAAAACAACAGATATATGTATCTAATCCATAGTTTTTGTTGGTGCTGAGATGAATATTGATGCTCCTGATGCCTTTTAATTCGATGTTCAGTCCTGAATAGGAATGGGGCGGGTGAGAACGGGTGGGAATGGGGTGACATAGGAAAACTGAAAATGACAAATATTAGTGTCTAATCCATAGTTTTGAAGGATGCTGAGATGAATAATTACACTCCTGATGCCCTTTAAGTCCAAGTTCAGCCCTGATAGGAAGTATGAATGAAAGGGATGGGAAAGGGATGACATATGATAATAACTGAAAATCACATATATTAGTGTCTAATCCACAGATTTTGAGGTTGGTGAGATGAATAGTGACACTCCCAATGACATCTAAGTCCAAGTTCAGCCCCAAATAGGAGGGTGGGCGAGAAGGGGTGGGAAGGGCATTTTATGTAAACTAACGGAAAATGACAGATATTAGAGTCTAATTTATGGTTTTCAAGCTACCGAGATGTCCTTTAGTTATAAGTTCAGCCCCAATAGGAAGGGAATGGGAAGGTGGTGACATATAGAAATAACTGGAAACGACAGATGTTCATGTCTAATCCATAGTTTTTGAGGTCACTGAGATGAACAGTGAAACTTCAATGCCATTCAAGTCATAATTTTGGCCCCAAAAGGAAAGTGGGGTGGGAAGGGATGAAAGATAAGATATAAAAAATGATGGATATTAGTGTCTAATCTATAGTTTATGAGGTCGCAAGGATGAATAGGGACACTTCTACTATCCTACAAGTCATAGGTCAGTCCCAGTAGGAATGGGGACCGAGAAGTGGTTAAATATAAAATGTAAAAAATGCTGGGCAATGTAGCTGAAGCAACTCTCTCAAAAGGATAGGGAGAGAGTGAGAGAGAGAAAGAGGGAGAGGAAGTGTGAGAGAGAGAGTAGAGGGGGTTCAGGAGGAGAGAGAGAGAGAGAGAGAAAGAGAGAGAGAGAGAGAGAGAGTTTATCAGTTGTCATTCATTTTTCCCAGGCATGTCTGGGTTGGTCAGCTAGTATATATCATATATATATATATATATATATATATATATATATGAATTTTTATATATATATATAGATAATATGTATATATATATATATAGTATATATACACACACACACACACATATATATATATATATATATATATATATATATATATACTATATATATATATATATATATACATATATACATATATATATAGATATCTATATATATGCATATATATATATACTATATGCATATATATATATATATATATATATAGATATATATATATATATATATATATATTATATATATATATATTATATACACATATACGTATATACACTGTCGTGTTCGCCCTCTCCCTCATAGCTGCGATAAGACTTATTGCAATATGGTCTGTACCTGAGAAATTTGGCAAGATGAATTACAGATTGCAACATCGCCTTTCATGCCAAACTTTCAGTTTAATGATTTTCAACTTCGGACCATAAGTCATAAAAGCGTGAAATCGGGAAAACCTTACTTGAAAGGATTGGGTTCTCCACGTTTATGCATTTGCAGTGGAATCCTTGGTGAGAGAAATGCATTGGTTTCGCAATCACCTTAGAAGTGATTTGAAAAAATAAAAAATTAAAACCGCAAATACTAAAATCAATTCAAATGAAACAAGATTGTCAGACTTCATGTCATAAGTGCAAGATATATTAATTTTTCGCGAGATGCTTAAAACCTTCATTAGGAACAAAATTTTATAGCCCCTAATCATGTCTAGGCAACACCAAGAAATTTACATACGCAGGACATACACAGACTCACACATGCTCGCGTGCGCGACACACACACACACACACACACATAGTATATAGTATATACATTCGAAAATTACAACAGTTGCTTGCTCGATACATTTAGTAAGAGCGAATACCACAAGTAAATATCAGGTAGGAATTCAGTACCGTGACCTTTTACGCTTATTCACGATGTGCCCGACGATGTGTGAATGGACGGGAAAGCTTGGTATTTTCTTTTGACATTTGTTCGGTCCAAGAACAGAGTGAATAACGTGATATGGTTTGGCACTGAAGTATTACCTGATATCTGCATGTGGCGTTCGGTTGCGCTATCAGTGAATGGCACCATTTTACGTTGAAATGGGACGCAGTGACAAACAACTTTTATAAGCTGCCTTTCCTTCCATTTGATAATAAATTAACAAAGGTGATCTCACTCTTTTTCTGAGCTTGTCTAATTACGTAGCCACAAAATTTTACACAAATTGCACAAATAAACAGGCACACAATGTATATTGTGTGTGTAGGTGTTTATTTGCATAATCTGTGTAGAATTTAGTGGCTGCATAATCAAACAAGCTCGGTAAAGGAGAGTGAGAGTGAGATCGCCTCTATTAATTTAATATTAAATGGAAAGAAAGGCAGCTTATAAAAGTTGTTTGTCAGTGCGTCCCATTTCAACGCAAAATGATGCCATTCACCGTGAGACCTAGAATTGAATATAAGCTCAAATTTGAATTTGGATTGTAACCCTAAGCGACGAATAGAACACGTCACTGGGACCGAAATTCTGGATTCACCTCCAATTATGAGATAATTAGATCTGGAAATGGATTTATATCCGAATAAAGGAAAATAGCCGTTGATCTGTCACATTTCGGTTTTGACACTAATGATCCAACTACACGCGCCAGCGATTTTGGAGCAGGTCTGGATTCGTGTCTCGTTTGGAGGGGATGAATTCAATTTTATTTAAATTGTGCTTTATATGTTTGATGAACCAAATTCACAGTTTGGTGCCTCTGTTAATATATTTTCATATATATCGTGAAATACAAACGATATAGCGGCAGAAAGGAACCCTAAGAGTTTATTAATAAACACATGCACACACACACCCACCCATCACCCATATATATATATATATATATATATATATATATATATATATATAGATATATATATATATATATAAAAGCGAATACCACGGGCAAATGATAGTCAGAAATCCAAGCGCTTTCGTCTTTATTCAGACATCGTCAAGGAGCTACTAAAGTACAATTGGAGAGGAAGGCCTCAGGTACAAACAAGATCAGGAATACCAGATGGTTAATTATCAAAAGGGTAAAAATTAAAAGGGATAATCCAGGATTATCGAATATCACACGGTCACAAACTTAAACAGATTCTGACCCTAACCGAAATTACAAAGTATCTTTACAGTCCAAAACATGTAAAAACTGAATATATTAATTTTGTTGCTTCTTATATTTATCTACAACTTTTTTCATTATGAAAGCATCAAGTTTAAATAAACCAAGACTTAAATTTAGAACATTTCTATTATTTGATTTGATAAAACAAGATTCAATGATATTCCTTTTTAACTGTGTCATTACATGGGACTAAGGCTCTTGCTTGACTCCAGTTAATAGGATGGTCTAAATCTCTCATATGTACAAATGATGCATTCGATATTTGCCCAGTTCTCACAGAATATTGATGTTGCTTGAGACGCTGTGAAAGAGATTTGCCGGTCTGTCCGTAATAGACTTTATCACACTTTTTGCAAGGAATTTCATATATGCAGCCTGGAAGATCTTTAGGAGAATTTTTGATTACTAAACTCTTGACATTAATATTACTGAAAACAACATTTATGTTAAAAAGCTTTAAAATTCTAGGAATATCTAAAAACCTTTCATCATAAGGTAATTTTAGAATGTTATGCTTACTAAATTCAAGTTTGTCATTAGTTGAATAAAATGTTTTTCTAGCTCTTTTCCATGCCACATCTACAAATTTTTTTACCCTTTTGATAATTAACCATCTGGTATTCCTGATCTTGTTTGTACCTGAGGCCTTCCTCTCCAATTGTACTTTAGTAGCTCCTTGACGATGTCTGAATAAAGACGAAAGCGCTTGGATTTCTGACTATCATTTTCCCGTGGTATTCGCTTATTTATGAAGTCACGTGCATCTACTGTGATTTTTTAAGCATATATATATATATATATATATATATATATATATATATATATATATATATATATATATATATATATATATATATATATATATATATATATATATATATATATATATATATATATATATATATATATATATATATATATATATATATATATATATATATATATATATATAATTTATATATATATATATATATATATAATATATATATATATTATATATATATATATATATATATATATATATATATATATATATATATATATATATATATATATATATATATATATATATATATATATATATATATATATATATGAAGTTTTAGTTATATGAAAGATACATAAAGTTTAACCGAATTTGAATGAAACGGTTACCCTGATGTTGGGCCCAGCAATGAATGCTATTGCATTGCATATATCAAAATGTGCATTAATATTTGGTAAAATGATAAACCCTTGACATTATAACACGTTAACTTCTATGTCGCAGTAAATATGAAATGAAACAAACAGCAAAGGCTGTACTGGAGAGTTAAAAACAATCGTTTTTAAGGAAGCAATAATTGCTGTAGGCTAAATGCAGCCACTAACATTTCTAACCATTTGCTTCTTATTCGGTTGTTTTCTGAAAAAACTTTAATTTACAGAAGATAGCATTTAGTAAATACAATAAGTTTCATCTATTGACGGAGCTGAGCAATAATAATAATAATAACAAAAGCTATATATATTGTAAAAACTGTCGGAGCGTGTTCCAGATTTAATAAAATCCTGGAGCCTGAAACAGCTACCTTGGCATAAAGGGAGGTCGGGAGTCGCAAAGTCAACAGCTTAGAACAGAACAAAGTTAGCCTGCGTCTTTGTTTATTTGCCCTTGAGGCTAGGCTGTAGTTCCCATAATAATACTACCAGATGCTTTTATTTTTAAATGGGAATTCATTTAGCTATTTCTTCTGCAAAGCTAAATCAGATTTTATGATTCTGAGAGATTTACGTCGTTTGTTGCAGTTTATGATTGCATTTTGTTAAGGTATTTTCATCAAGTAGTTTAGAGTAAATACCAATATAAATAAAAGCTGCAGGGATACACGAGAAGAGTCAATGCTACGCTAATTCTTCTGACAAGTGAATCAAGGATAGATCTGTTTGCTATAAGCTTCCATAATACGAGACTTTTACACGCTGCGCTATATACCTGTATTTTGTGCAATCTATCTCGCTTCTTGGATAAAATGAGCGAAACAAAGATCTCTGGCATATTCATAGTTTAACTGGTGAATTATGTATGAACATTTATATAGAAAATTTTCGAATCTTGATAGCTTCATACCTTCAAGTCTTTGTATGCTAACTTTTCCATTCATGTCTTACGTACCACTCTTTCTGTCTTCCTTCCTCCTCCATCCTATTGCTTTATAGTATTGCAATATCTTTACCAGCATAATATTTTCTATTTTTTCCACTGGATGAACCTTCTCAGAAAACTAACTTATGCTCTCATCTACTTTATACTCTTTACTACCTCCACATACTTCCAAATTTCCCATTTTCAATTTTCCTGATACAACATATTCTATTTACAAAAATAATCTTATAATGTTCAGTCTTTCATTTGCATTCAATATCAACCCTCACTTCCATAATGGAGAGGTGGTTCAACAATTCCTGCCTTTGCCTCTGTATATAATTCAAGTTTCTTCTTAGTCTTTTGCAACCTAGTATAAAGTGGCAAACAAGAGACTATCTGTTGATGGTTCAAGTCATAATTGCTACTTTTAGGAAACGGATACCTACCAACACTAGCCACTTTATTTAAAAAAGATAAATCTCTGGGAGAAGCAGACATCCACACTGGAGTACAGTATTCTAGAAAGGGAAGAACCAAGGACCTAAAACAGTCTGCATTGATTTTATCACAGCTATAAATACAAGAGGTCTTACGAACAATACCTAACTTTTGTACAGATTTTGCTAGAACTTTCATTAGATGTTTCGCAAAAATAAGATGTGAATTAAAAGTTACACCTAGAATTGTTAAAGCTTTAGGCTAGGTTCACACAAGGCGTTTTAACCGCGGCGATCACCGCTCGTTTAACGCTGTAATCGTTCACAAGAAACGTTTTTGACCGCGGCGGCCAACGCGCGGTAATGCCTATATATATATATATATATATATATATATATATATATATATATATATATATATATATATATATATATATATGTGTGTGTGTGTGTGTGTGCGTGTGTGTGCGTGTGTGTGTGCTGTTTTATATTTTATTTTCTTTATTTGTGACATCCAGTGTCAGAATGGACGTGGAAGAAATATCTTGCTTTTGGCTGTTGAATCGCAGACTGAACAGGCGCAAACAGCGCCAGAGACAGCTGTGGTTACACCCAGTTTTGCATGATAGACATACCTTTGGTTCATTTGTAACATTGTATCCATCTTTAAGAGAGCAAGAAGAAAATATTTTAGATTGTTTTAGAATGTTTAAGAAATCTTTTGATTATCTATTAGACCTGATCAAGGTAGACATATCGAAGACCACCACCGCAATGAGGGACTCATCTGCCTAGAACAAAAACTTGTTATAACATTAAGGTGGGTCCTTTATTATAATAAGTTTTATCGAAGGAAATGTGTACTATATCAAACAACTATTTCCCTGGAAAAAATGCCGTGCATTTATGAATTTTCTTTCCCAGTTACATACCGTATATTGCTGGGCACTTTTCAATTTCACTTATGAATAAATCGGTATCAAAACGATCCCTCTCCATAGTTAACACTTGACATTGACAGAGATGCAATAGTGTGTGTAACTGTGAGTTACAGGGACCAGGTCAGGTGGCTAGGGTTGCTAAGGTAACGCACAATCTCTTTTCTCATAGGCTAACACACAGCCATGGCGCCTGCTGTCCTCAAAACGAGTGGTTCACCGCTGTGTGAGAACGATGCCATTCACTTGTATGTATCTCGACATGCCCGGCAACGCCGCGTTGCCGAGGGGAATCTCGCCACTGCGGCGTATTGGAAACCGCCCCAATATGCCGCGGTTACGTGTGAACAATTCCATAAGCTAACACTGAACAATTCACTACGTGTATCTCACCGCGCGGTTAAAATCGCCCTGTGTGAAAGCCTTAGACTCATTCACCAGAGTACCAGGATGGGGTGAAAAATCTCTAAGCGATCTGCTAATCATGTTTTCGTTTCGCTGGAGTTCAGCCTCATACCCACCAATTACACCATTCGTTGATCCGGTCTGTCTGAGTGAGGATGAGGCAACCTTATTTCTCATAAGTGGAGACTTTACTCCATCAACAAATGTTGCATCATCAACATACTGAACAATCTTGTTTCCCAGGCCAACAACCATATCACTTCTATGCACTAAAAATAACAGAGGACCAAGAACACCACACTGTTGAGCTCCAGATATAAAGATCCCATCAACAGCAACTTGCTGCTGCTTTCCTGTAAGGACATCTAAATTTACAAAGAACAATCAAAGGAATATATCCCTGTGCAAGTTCCTTAAAGGGAATAATTCCCTTTTTGTTTATTTCCCATAGGGGCATAGCGCCGTCGGTTAACCCTACATGGTGCATTACAGGCCTCACTAAAGTTTGAATGTCTTTACTAGAATACAACAGCATAATATGAATATAAAATGCCCGTAAAACAATGTTTGAACGTCACATCTGTCTGTGACCCTGATCACTGGAAAAATGTGAACATTATATGTTACAGGGGTATATATATACAAAGCATATGTAGATGTGGCAGTACGTTGCTGATGACGTGCAGGTGACCGTTGACCCAGGGAGGATGTTAATTAAGGTATTCCCTGGTGCTTTGGGCTTCATTAACTCCCTTCTGGCGAAGAGTCCGGTGGGCCTGAGGATTATCTTGTCGATGTCATCCGATTTCCAATGTTCTCCTGACAGCTTCATTTTGTTAGCTTGATTGATGATAGCAGATTCTAGCATCTTCATTTTGCATGGACTACTTTTGACAGCCAGCTCTGCCGCGGTCCAGTTTATGGTATAGCCTTTATGTAGAAAAATCCCTGAGATCTCTGAAGCATATCGCGCTAATCTTTTGTGCTCTGATTCTATGCGAGATGGATCTACCCGTCTCCCCCACATAATTCTCATTACCATCTAAGTATGCGTTAATGAGCCAACTCGCGATGGATTTGGGATAATGGAAAATGGAAGGATTGCTAGATCTGAGGTATTCCGTAGCTTTTAGGATAGTTTTGTCTTACGAAAGTTTTATTTCATCGTTAGAATCTATTTGTCTTTGTTATTGGCGCCTCTGTAATACATTCTATTCGCTTTGTTAATAGCCATCTCGATAACATGTGGTGGGTAGAACAGTTGCTCTAAGTGTTGTTTGCAGCGTCCTTTTGGACTCTTTCTGCACCTACTCCTTAACCTTGTACTTCACTTTCATTTCCTATTCGGTTTTTTCATCTTGTCCAAACGCTTCATTTCCCTCTTTTTACTGTCTTAAGAGACGAATGACAAAATTTCAATAAATCAGGCTGTAATGTACAATAGCTGTCAATTTATATTTCTTTCGAAGGACAGCTGATAGTGATTGTTCAGGATCTGAGAACTGTATTTGTAATTTGTAGTTGAATTTTAGGAAATAACTTTTGCATGGACGAGTGAAATTATTCTTCCTCTGTTCCTTGAACTAACTCTATTTAAAACTTAATTTTGATGTTATGTTTTTTTTAATGTAAGAGAATTACGTAAAATAAACAGCTTTACAATATCGCAAAAGATAGATATTCTAGTAAGAAAACTAATTTTACACAAACCGATCATAGCTAAAAAATGTCAGTAAGAGATTGCCTGGGTGTTATACTCCAGAAAATATATATATAGGTACATCTTTTTAATATAGAAGGATTACTGTAATTAAG
>NC_061110.1:73007850-73010350 GCF_015104395.2 Macrobrachium nipponense | reverse complement strand
CAAAATGTTAGTATGTCATCCACGTATCTCATCCACAGCATGTTTTGGGTTTTATTGCATTTGTTACTGTAGTTTCAAAGTATTCCATGTACAGATTGGCTAAAATAGGACTTAAAGGACTACCCATACTACACCCGAATTTTGCTTGTAGAATGATTCCCCGAATGAAAATACGTTATTAGATGCACATAATTCAACTAACTTTATTATTTTGTCAAGTGCCAAAGGGAAATGATCTGAATAGGGGGATAATTTTTCCCTTAAAAACTGAAGAACGTCCTGTACTGGTACTTTTGTGAATAGGGAGTCTACGTCAAGGCTTAAAAGTTTTATGTTGTGAAGTGGTATATGTGCTTCTCTGAATTTGTGACAAAAGTCTTCCGAATGTTTGATGTGACTGGGAGAAAAAGTGCCTAAAAAAGGAGAAAGGAGGCCAGCTAACCATTTAGAAATTTTGTAATTGAAAGCTCCGGCGCATGAAACGATGGGTCTGAATGGAAGATTGTCTTTGTGAGTTTTGGGAAGACCATAAAAGTAGGGTAATTTAGGATTAATTACTTTAAATTTCTCTAATAGTTCAATACTCTTTTTGTCTTGGCCAATTAATCTTACTTTCCGAAAAAATTCTGTGGGAACGTTCTGGAGGGGATTTTTCGTCAGTTTTTCGTAAGTATTTGTGTCGCTAAGGAGCTGGTTGATTTTGTCGAGGTAGAAGTCTTTGTCCATTATTACAATTTTGCCGTCTTTGTCGGATCTACTTATTATAACATCTAACTTTTTTAGCGAGTGGATGGCTATCATGAATCTGCGGGGAACAGGATATTTCTTATGAAGGTCAGTTAAAGCATTTAGTAACACTCCTTTTAAACATATCTCTTCACGGCTGTAGTTTTTGTCAGATATGAATTTATCAAAAGCCACTATGAAGTCTAGGTTGTTTTTGCGGTCTGGCATGAGGGCAAAGGATAGGCCTAAATTTAAAACTAAATGTTGATTTACAGTAAGGGGGGTGTTGGATAAGTTTAAAACTTTGTCTTGTTGTTCAAGATTATTCCATGCGCTATTATACTATTAGGTTATTTTTAACTTGCGTAAAAAGTCTGTTGGAATGGAGTTCACGCTATTATAGGCAGCAATGTCGGAACAGAATGAAATCAGATACCTGTATACGTGGTCCGTAGTGAGGAGGCGAAGATTAGATTGAGTTCCATATATCACTCTGCGTAGCACGAAGATGTCGTTTCTCGTTTTGGTGATTCTTTCTTCCAGGAAAATCTTGTGTGATAGAGGGAAGGGGTTTGATTGCAGAGTCCATCTCCCGAATCCGTACATTTTTGGAAGACAATCTTCCATTCAGACCCATCGTTTCATGCGCCGGAGCTATCAATTACAAAATTTCTAAATGGTTAGCTGGCCTCCTTTCTCCTTTTTTAGGTACTTTTTCTCCCAGTCACATCAAACATTCGGAAGACTTTTGTCACAAATTCAGAGAAGCACATATACCACTTCACAACATAAAACTTTTAAGCCTTGACGTAGACTCCCTATTCACAAAAGTACCAGTACAGGACGTTCTTCAGTTTTTAAGGGAAAAATTATCCCCCTATTCAGATCATTTCCCTTTGGCACTTGACAAAATAATAAAGTTAGTTGAATTATGTGCATCTAATAACGTATTTTCATTCGGGGAATCATTCTACAAGCAAAAATTCGGGTGTAGTATGGGTAGTCCTTTAAGTCCTATTTTAGCCAATCTGTACATGGAATACTTTGAAACTACAGTAACAAATGCAATAAAACCCAAAAACATGCTGTGGATGAGATACGTGGATGACATACTAACATTTTGGGATAATAAGTGGGGTAATTTTAATGAATTCCTCTCAAAATTAAACGCATTAGTGCCCAGCATCAAATTTAAAGTTGAATGGGAAACAGACAACAAAATTCCTTTTCTTGATGTTTTAATAATCAGAGACACGACAGAATACAAATTTACCATATACAGAAAACCAACGTTCTCACTTTCATATATTCACTACTTTAGCTATCATGACAATACTATCAAGATAGGTCTAGCTAGCAACCTATTCTTAAGAGCCTTACGAATTTGTTCCCCAGATTTCCTGGAAAAAGAATTTGAACTAATTCGCAAGCAACTTTCATCTTTAAAGTATCCTGACCATATAATTGAGAAAGCAATTCAAAAAGCAAACGTAATTTTCTACCGACCCCCTAAAGACAAGACCAGAGACACACCCAACAATAAAATAAAAATTCCCCACCTGGAGACGATTAAGAGAGTAACTCACACCCTTGGGAAATCCAACCCTTTTGCATTTACCTACCCAAATACCTTAGCCAAATCCTGATTAACGTCCAACAAAAGACATCGCCCAAAGACTCTGGGGTATATGAGATCCCATGCCAGGACTGTGACCAATCTTACATCGGATTTATAGGTAAATCACTTCCCCAGAGATTAATACAACACAAACGG
>NC_061110.1:73002850-73005350 GCF_015104395.2 Macrobrachium nipponense | reverse complement strand
CTACAAAGTCTTAGGATCCAAGTGCAAGAATATGAAGAAATTAGGATGTCCGGTAGCGGGTAACGAACCCGGATCCCATAATCACATATCTTGCGCTTGGATCTTAAGACTTTGTAAGGTCAGATATTTTGTGGAAAGAAAGAACAGGTACTTTTGAGCAGAAAATGTTACATAAGCATGTTCATTTTAACGTTTCGTTTGTCTGTGAGGGGAATTTTAAGATAACTATAACCGCTAGAGCTGCTGTCATGCAATGGAGGTTGGCAATGGGGGGTCGGAGTAGCCTGGGAAGAGGAGAGGAGGAGTGAAAGGAATGGGGCAAGTGGATTGATAGTCTTTTAATTGAGTCTTTTCTTGCAAGTAATTTACTTCAATGACTAGCTAACAATGGTAATATATGTATATGCCTTTACGTATCAAGTAAATATGTAATATATATATATATATATATATATATATATATATATATATATATATATATATATATATATTGTTACGAATCCAAGTGCCAAATATCTGGTTACCATGCATCAAATATTACCTCACCAAAAGCCAGACACCTGAACCCTCATAACACATTTAAACGACTGAATACTCTAAAGGCAACAGTGATCCCTTAACACTTACCATTATTGCACAAAATCAGACTAAGTTCATCAAAACAGGTGTGAGGTAATCTTGTAAGTAATTAAATTAATCAAAGGGCATCACTCCTTCAACAACTTTAAAACTCTAAGTATTTCCCTGATTTCAGAAGTCTAAGTACTTCCCTGGTTCTAAGTCACTTCAATTAAATTGAAGGAAAGCAAATCAATTACCACTCTATGTCTCTACCTATCATAAATATAGTCATAATTATATATACTTATACTGGTGTAAGATAAAGAAAACACTTATAAAAATTTTAAATACAAAAATTTATTATTAAATTCAAAATTTATAAGTGAAATTCACAATATCAGGGAAAATTACTGTTACTTGAAAACAAAATGAAGTTTAATTAATTCTTGAATCAAATTAAGTAAAATTAAATCAAAATAAATTTATCACAAAATTCAAGAAAATTAATTCAATCAAAATTCAAAAGTATTAGGCAATAATTGAAAATTTGAAATTAATTCACAAGTGCTAAACAACAATAAAATTTGAAAAGAATTCTAAGTAAATGCAAATCAATTCACAAGTGTTAAATTTAATTAAATGTGCAATGATAAAGCAATGAAAATAACCAAGTCAATTAAATTATGAATGCAAATGAAAATATAAAATAAAAAGATACACTTCAATAAGAAAATGAATAAGTGCACAAATAATGGAACAGACACAAACACACAAAAATATCAGCAATGTGTAAAAGTGTAAATCTTTTTCATTCAAAAACACTGTAACCAATAGTTTTTACCAAACCTTCGTAACAGACAACAGTTCCTATCAATTATTAGTTAAACACAATTCCTATCCGTTATTAGTTAAACACACTCCCTATCCATTATTAGTTGCAACTAATAAAAATATAACACACTTTACCTTTTTTGGTATACCAACTTCTTTCTTTCTCTTGTATATTACACTTTCACAAAAAAACCAGGCGCCGTTACGAAATGTTTGTTCAGATTCCACAAAAGAAATTAAATAAACTAAATAAATTCTAAGAAATATCAAATATAGAATTCTCACAAGTTATGAGTGACCAAATTTACGTTACGTTAATATAATCTCGATGTCGAGTGAGAGAGAGAGAGAGCGAGAGAGAGAGAGGGAGATCTAACTGCCTCGAGGTCTTAAGATCGAATGAATACTCTTCCTTGTGGAAATTGGGCTAGGCAGATGACAAATACGTTCTGGGTACGAAAGCTTCCAGAAAGTTCTGAAATCTGACGCAATCTTACACACATAATGTGCAACATCCACGTGGGACTCGGCAAATACATACACGTACAAGACAAGACTGCTCAACAGATACGTACCCGATTGAAACGGAGGGTAAACGATAATTAAGATTGACATATTTTGACGACAATGAGCTCGCTATCAAACGCGCTGACAGAGCAGGGAAGCAAACGGATCTCGCAGACTCTCTAATCTACAGTGTCGACATAAAAGTTAAACATTCGTAGTTTATAAAAGACAAAGAATCTCTCTCTTTACGTTATATATAAGAACATGTTAACGCGAAATCTGAACACACATTTTAAAACATCCTATTCTAAGCTATCTTGGAATCTGAAAAAATGTTGCACAATCTACATGACATTTCAAAGAGGGGAAAACATGCATTTTGAAAGTAGCAATATATAATATATATATATATATATATATATATATATATATATATATATATATTATATATATATATATATATATATATATATATATATATATATGACTGGAGTCTCTGTGAGGAAACAAGAACAATAAGAGATGGCTTGATGGGGAGAGAGCAGAGTGGGTTTAAACGAGGAAGCGGTGATATGGGTTAAGTGTCTGATATAAATCTGTT
>NC_061110.1:72995350-73000350 GCF_015104395.2 Macrobrachium nipponense | reverse complement strand
TGATTGATTCGTTGATTTTTATGCTAACTGTTATATATCTGATTCATTAACCCATATACTAACTCATATATAACTGCAGATATTGGTAAGATAAAAGGTAACAGATTGATTATAGGCTACCTGATTTGTTTATACATATGTATATGGATTCATATAATTATGATTAATATATGTGCACTTTAAATAGATTCCTATTGCGTACACGCAAAGATATATTTTGATTCCGTTATTTATGATCATTTATATATAGATTCCTAGTGCGTACACGCAAAAAATATATTTCGATTCTGTTATTTATGATCATTTATATATATAGGATACATGACCGAGGTTATACTACTTCACATTTAACTAGCTTTCGAACAACTTTTCGTCCATTACACAGTTCCAGACAACCACCTATAGCCAAATGAAACGGCCGATTTCACAGGGTTAAAACAAGGGGAAAATTTGCCTGGGCGGGTCCAACGTTCTATTTTGCGCTCATACTTATTCTCTGCGTCCTAAGCAACACGATTACGTTCGCGATGAATAAAATCATCCCAGCACGAGTCCTTCGCCAGCAAAGTAGAGTTGAATATCCTTCGGGTCGTAATTGTCGGAAGTATGTCCCCTTTGTAGTCGATTTCCGACAGCCGCCGGAGCATTCCGCATTAAAACGAGATTAACGACGGGATACGGTGTCGGTCGAAGAAGTCCATGATGGTGCTTATTCCTTTCACATTGTAGGCGGTTGTTACTCGACTGCCGTCGTCCGCAGCGATGAACGATTTTTTGAAGTTGCGATGTGAAACTCTCGTACTGCAGGATACTGTAACAGGTTCCATTAATCAGCCTGCAAGTGAAATTATATTGTCACAAGGGCAGAGTAAATTCAGAACATCCAAATACAGTGGGGGAGAAAGCCATTAAGACCAGACTTAACCCACATGAATTCGCTGATATTTGTGGAATTCAAAAGAGTCAGCCGTACAAACTTTTTTATCCATGGCATTAACAATGAGTGAACCTATCCAGGTCTATGATGACTTGTAAAAATATCCATAATTATAAAAAATAAATAGATATCATTACGAATCTCAAAGAAAATTCTATATTACTGGTAGTAAGTTACTAGACAAAGAAGTGGAAAACGGAGCTATTTGTAAGATTGCCAGGCAACATAAGAGTCAAAGAGAAGATTAATCATGATTCTGTATTTCTCTATGCTAACTGAAATTAAGTTGTGATAAAATCTGATCCTATGTGCCCCTAACAAAAGTTTCATATTCAATTTTCTCGCGCGCATCCTCAGAGGTTAATTTTAAAAACTTTATTAATAGGTAGGAGATGCAACGAAAAACCCCACTATGTAACTAATTTCTAAATAAACTTTGGGTTTTTCAAGAAAATGTGACATTTTCCCATGAATGTTTTACATGAATTGTAATAGGCTAATGTTGCAAGTAAATATTTCATATACATATCTTGATACTTCTAAATGTCTATGAGGTTCAGAAAAAATTAATTCATTTTGTTGTTATAGAAATTCTATTTGTTTATTTTGTTATTAATTTTAAAATGATTGCAACTCCTTAACTAAAGTTGCTTTGCGCATACGGATAGACACGTCTGCCTTGCCCATGAGAAGTTCGGGCTAAGTATTCCTTTCTCCAGTCAATCTTCTTCGCAAGCGCGAGATGAAGCCTGTGCAAGCAGATATTTGAGGTTAAAGGAATCAATGCTGATACGGCAAACGCGACAGACCTTCTGGAACTGATGACGTCGTCACCAGCTTAAGAGTTACGTTACTTGCTGTAATAAATACGACTTTAGGATAAATTTTTGTTTTTGTTTTTTAATACTCGACCCACATGAGAAGAATGTCTGAAAAAAAAACAGTACCAAAATTGAACAATATATTAGTTTCATGTTGGAAATCTGCATGATTATGTTAAATTAAAAATTCCTTATTCAAACTAATGAAAAAAGGGTTTCCATACAAATTTTTATATATACTATTTGCCCTGTATAAGATTCATATTGGATTATTCCATAGATAACATTTTCACTTCTAGACTTCCTGACTTTAAAATCTCTTTTATTTTATTTTATTTTATTTTATTTTATTTATTTATTTATTTATTTATTTTTTGACTACGAATATAAATCACCGGGACAGACAATATGTCAGTAGGTTTTGATATGTGTTTGAACTTTTAGCTTATTTGTCATTACTAAAGCGTTAAGTTAGAGTTCAAATCTTTACGCATATATATTTGGAAATTTAATTAACCTATGGTTAAGTTTTGCTTATTGATTTTTATCGTGATTCATTTTTTATAATTTGTAACCCTTCCGACTTCTTACGGAGTGTATTATATTGACTCCACTTGTATCCATATTTATTTTATTTTGTATATTTATTTATTTATATATTTTTTTTTATATATATTTGATAAATTAATGGTTGGCTTGAATATGTGGAAAAGTGTACAAGATATAAATGATAAAGGTATTTAAAACCGCGAGAACCGCTATAATCCAGTTCGGATCCAATATCACGAGTTGTAACTCGTAAGACATTGACACTTCCTATTTAATTATCCGTTATTCTACCAAACCGATTGACTCTGGGTGATAAAATATATTATTGGTTTTCTTAATGGATAGGAATTCACACAACGCGTTATGGAGATTATTATTGATTTACACCACCCGAGTCACATTATCATGTGTTGAATTCCATGTTTACTGATTTAGCACTCATAAATATTCCTAAAAGTCTCCAAACACTATATTGTAATTGGGGCGCAACGTAAGCCGGAGGCATACGTAAAAATTGATAATGTCCCCTGAGTGTGCTGAAAACGGAGTATGAGGTACAATCACTTAGGTAATGGTATCTGGTAAAAGCTTTTAAGTAAGTCCAAGTTGGTGAAAAAAATTTATTCTAACCTAACAGAGATAAGATGTCGTCGGTACATCGCACTGGAAACTATCGGGAGTCGTTTCCTTGTTTAAGCGACAGAATCTACGCAGATACGCCAAGTCCGATCTTTTATGGCATGACGTTTGATGGAAAAATTATATGGGCTTATTTGATTTCCTAATGGCTCCTATTACTAACATTTTTCAACTGCGTCATTTACCTCTATTTTGAAATTTCAGTGAGAGTCTATACGAAGGTACGTATATAGCTTTATGTTTGTCCTTAGACCGTATTTTGTGTTAAATTACATCCGTTTTTTTCCCAGAGATCACTCGCTAGTGGAGAAACTTCCTGGTATTCAGGTAAAAGATAAACAAAATTTCTGCTGAATCACCTCTGCTTGAATGACTTTACGGATATTACTTTAGATAGATTATCAGAGAGATTCATCTACGACTGGTTGGGCGGGATTAAAAATTAGCAACAATAAAAAATGCGATATTTATAACTTCCGTATCCACGATATGTATACGTTTGTGGATCACTAGATTTAACTTGTTGCTGCTAGTCAACCGTGTCTAGGGCTTTGTTCGCGGAAATCGTTATATTTCAGAGTATCGGGAAGGGTTAAAATTTCATTTCCCAGCAAAGTCTTTTTACACGCACTAAGACATTCGAGGGTGCATGCTTCTCGAGATTTTGCGTGCACTGCGACTGCGGTTGTGGGAGAATTCTGTTGGGTCATTTGAACAATGTTACGATTTATGAGACAAATGTATAGTTCCTCTATATAAGTTATTATATGATTAACTGTCTCTTTTTTGTTCAAACGGATTTTAATATGTTTGAAGGTTTATAGGATTTTCCTTTGATAAACACGCCTTATTTTGCAGGATGTAAGATAATATTTTGTATACCCCTAGATGGATCTTACAATTACACTGGATACAGATCAATGTTTTTTATAACTACAGAGGTATCTGTAAGCGCTCGCTTATCCGGACTTCTCATTAGGGAAGTTCGAACAACAGACGGTGAGTCCGTAAATACAGGATATTACGTGTACTAAAATAATAAAACAAGATATTCTAATTTTACGGCGCATACAGTCGGGCTTTATCCACCACTACTTATAATAACTTACGTATTAAAAAAACGAAAACCTGCTCTGATTACTTGATACAGTCATGTGATGCATAGGGAAATTCCTTTTTAATTTTTTCAACATCGCTCTCCCTTTCCGCTGAAGTCGCTTAAATGGAATGTGCTTTGCTTTGAAAACTCGGCAGATTTAACTAACCTTGACCGCTTGACTAGGTGACACAGTAACCAAGTATGCTTTAAGCACGATTTGTTTGTTTCTGAAAGGGCTACTGTTTACCTATTTCTTTTTGTAATAATTAGGATCCTTCTCTTTATTACCATCGACAACGTATTGTATGTTTTTAGCATTATGTTGCTGCTAGTTACGTATAAAGCAAAGAACGATTGAATGACGAACTATTAGGAATTGAGCGATTACTATTAAAATAAGTTATTTCTACCACATTCAATATTAATTGTTTGTACTTGCTGTTGTTTACTTCATTCTTTGCTAAAATTTGAAATAGTGAGGGATCCTGGTCAACGCATTTAGCCTAATGAAAGTTTTTTATAGACATGTTATTCCTTGCAACCCAGCGTATTTTTAAAGTTAAGTTGAGTCATTGAGGTTCGATATTTTATATAACTCAAAAAACTCAAGGCTAAAACTGCGATCGGGACTTGCAAAGGAGCATTTATTGTCATGACCCGAAATAGTGTTACCTCTAATTTATATAGATTTGTACGGGTGTTCCACTTGTTTTTGTGTGTTTTCTAATCACTACGGTGCTTAACGACTCTATCCATGCATCTGTATATATACAAACGTCCACTGCGTAAACGCATATTCACTGTTTAATATGATTTGTTACGTAAGGGATTAATAATCACCCAAAATGATAAAATTAACATAGTATATGATTATGATATTTCAGTAGAACTTCTGGAAACAGACACTCAAAGATAAAAAACTTGCAGTAGCGAAATCTCAATGATGTAGATAATT
>NC_061110.1:72980350-72990350 GCF_015104395.2 Macrobrachium nipponense | reverse complement strand
GAATATAAAAAAAATGAAATCCTACCTCCAAAAAAATGTGCACTCAAGGCAACTAACTCACACACTCACAAATATTGCCCCATAATCTCCAAAAAAATATGTCTCCATTTGCAACAAAGATGGCTGCAAAATAATTGAACTAAACATAGCTCTCATCACCATTGGCAAATATCAAAAATGGCCAAAAAAATACCTCCAATATATTATATCTCAAATTATAACTCCAAAATAATATATTCTTCCAATTATCTCTCCAAAATAATATATCTCAATTATATCTCAATTATAACTCCAATTCTCCAGAGAATAACTCAATGTTATAATCAAAAACTATAAAAACTCTCTCCGTTTAGCATAACTGCTAAAAAAAAGGGCAAAACTCGGCAAATAAAACTGTCTAGAAAATTCTAGAAAAAACCACCAATGTGCCACAACTCCTTATAATAAAAACTCCAAATACACAGTGTCTTAGCCAAGACTTCTCCATATGCACTACGACATAGGCCACTAGAAAACTTAACCAAGTTTCCTATCTCTCACAAAGTTATCACAAATACAACAAGGGTATTGTGCAAGAAAACTCACAATTTCTGGAACACAAATATCCAGAGAAAAAATGTAGTGCCATTACGTATGCATCCAAAACATGCAAGAAAATTCTCCCATACATTTCTCTATAGCATCAAATAGCTAAAACACGAACACGTTCTCGAACAATGACTCTAAGTCACGAACTGAGATAATATTCACACTAACTGGAGAGAAAAAACAAATTCAAATTCACCCTTGGTAAAAAAAAACTTGTGTCAGCGATGGCTAATTTCCAAAAAAGGAGAAAAGAAAAATCAACGGCCTTGTTCACTATCTCCCGTAACTCACTAAATGTCAAGCAATTATCTGCTGAACTCATAAAAAAAGGAAAAAAAAAATAATAATGTGTTGTTAGTTCCTCCCGAAATTCAAAAAAGATTTTACCACCCTTGACAGCATTAAAACGCCCACGTATTAGTATAAAAAAAATCAGTATCAGAAATATCATTATCACAAAATCACCAAAAAAATTGCTATCATCAAAATCATCAGTATCAGTACAAAAAATATCACCAATGTCAATGCTTGTCCATTCTCCAAGGAATTCAGCAAAAATTTCAGCAAAAGTTCAGCAAGATTCACCACAATTCACCAAGATTCAGTCAGATTCATCAAGATTCAGCAAAACTCATCCCCAGTGAATCACTGAAATATTCTCCAAAGTTACAAAACTCAACAAATAATTAACACAAGACTTCTCCCATTAATTCATTGTAATAATTCTCCTTGAATAATTATCTGTAATAATTATAGAATAATCTCCCATGAAATATCTCAAATCTCTTGTAAAACAATTCTCCCGTAATGATAATTATACTTAAGCAAACCTCCCGTGACACATCTCAAGTATAATAATTATTAATAATAACTCTCCACAGCAACAATTCTCTTGCAAAGATCTCAAGTAAGGGTGAATTCAAATAGCATACACTAGTATTGCTGAATCCTATGACATACAATTTCTCCAGCATACACCATTCACGGCACCGGGCAACACCATTCGGCACTTCAAAATAATTTCTCCAATACAATAAAAAAAATAATCTGTGTATCCCCCTTATATTTGTGTCTTCCAAGGCACAAAGAAAACATATAACACATCCCGTGCATGTTAACTACTTTTCCCCTCATTCACGGAAAAGAAAAATCTCTTTTTATTTCCTTTTCTCTTCCTCCAAGAAAGAAAAAAAAAATCTCTTTTCTAAAAAAAAAAAGACTCTACGGGCATTTCACTTCATCAACTAATCAATCAGTTGATGTCTTAGCATCCAATGTCAAGGGCAAATCCATACCCCAACACAAAGAAAAAAAAAAAAAAAAAAAAGGAAAAGGGGGAGTTCACCCACACTGAAAAAAAAAAAAAAATCTCTACCCCCCGATGAGCATTGACACTCCCCCGAGGCAGACCAGTAGTACCCCCATCTCCCCTTAAACAGTGTCTGAGGACCCCCTCCCAAGGTATACACTAGTACCCATCTCGCAATGCCCTCTTAGGGAGGCCAGTAGTACCCTCCATGCAACTATCCCCCCGAGGGATGCCAGTACCCTCGCAATGCAATGCGCCTCTCTGCAGAAATGTGCTGAGCCCGTAAAATTGTGGCCGCTCTGTCTCTAAGCCAGATATGCTTATCTAAGCACAGTTCACATGCAAAAAACACATCTCTATACACTCTTATGTGTTTAAAACAAAGACAAATATGTCTATTATAAACAGGCGTGAATAAAGAAAACACGTCACTTCTACTATGGGCAAAGACAAGAAAAATTTTTGACCTCTTGAACCAACCCCATTTCACTGAAATATTTAAAACAACCCTCTCCTTCAAAACAATAGTTTTTAACACTCACCACTCCATAATGGGAACAAAAATAACTCGGAATTCTTGTAAAATACGTAAATCTCGTCGGCACAATACAAACGCGATCGGCGAGATGGCACCTGGCAACACTCACTTACAAATCAAACTGAGTTGCTCTCTCGACTCACGCCCTGAAGAATCTTGGTACGAGCAAATTTGATGACCCTAATAGAAATTTCTTTCCTCATCCCCCCATCCCATGGACGAATATTTCTCTACCCCTTTTCACTTAGCAACCGAGATCTAACAATTTAACAATTTTCCAAAATCCCACAAAGCTTTGTCGTTCGAAAACTATCGCTAAGCCACAACCCCTTTTATTTTCTAACTGGCCACCCATCTCTACATTGGCGTTCCTAGGCATAAAGAAAAACTCTTTTATAACACCTTTTTCACTGCCTGCCACCACTGTTAATGGGGGGACTCCCCCCCCCCCCCCCATTATTCATTAGGTAAGCGTGAGACACGAGCGGAAGGCAAACCCACACACAGCATTACTCACACAGCCAGCCTCTCTCTCTCTCTCTCTCTCTCTCTCTCCCTCCAAGGATTCTCTCTCTCTCTCCCTCCAAGGATTCTCTCTCTCTCTCTAGCACCGACACCTCTCCCTCTCTCCACCTCTTTCTCTCCATTCTAACAGGTAATGAAAATGAGAGAGTTGCGTCATAACATTAACGTTTATTAACAACGAATAAATAAATCAATCAATCAAGTAATCCAGTCTTACAGACTAACTCAAAAACCCCGAATAGTACATTGTCTGATAGTAATCATTAGTCACCAAAAAAGTCTACACCCATCTGGGAACTGCCAGAAGTACCAGAATCGTCTGTTTCAAAGACACGAGAAGCACACTCGGTAAGTACACACACAAGATTGACAATCATAGGTGAAACATTGGATATTATCATAAAAATGTCAAACAGACAACAAGCCAGTCTTTGGCTAAAGCACTTCATCACTTACCCAAGCAACCGGACACTTAAACACTATGTCACAAAAACTCCCCGGCGAACGCCACGGCATCTTGCCTGTGACTTGAAGCCCCTCTGTCAAAATCCTCCCATAGGCTTGGGTATGACACTCTTTTAACAGAAAGAGGCGCACACGCACATACGAACACACAGTTCGTTAGCGCCTCACGGTTCTAGCTGCATCCAGTTTCACAAAGGCACTTTGAGAAGAGTTAATAAACTCAGTACATTGACTTGTTGAACTAAGCATTTTTATCTCACGCCATCCTCAGAAACTCATTCATCAGCTACTCTCAGGTCGCCACTCCTGCACTGTTCTCCACATTCCATAGGTCATAGGGAACACATGGACAATATATTATTAATCAAAAACCCTAGGCCTCACATATATATATATATATATATATATATATATATATATATATATATATATATATATTTACATGTGTGTAGTGTGTGTGCATGTGTGTGTGTGTCATTCGTGTTGAGAGAGTTGCTTCAGTTACATTTCCCAGGACTTTTTACATTTCTCATTTCACCACTTCTCGCCCCACATCCCTATCTGGGATGAACTTGGATTTGAATTGCCTCTGGAGTGTCTACTTATCCCAGCAACCTCAAAAGCTATGGTTTTTACTCTAATGCCAGTAGTTTTCGATTATTTTTAAATGACTCCACCTTCCCACTTCTTCTCACGCCTCTTTTCATATCAGGGCTGAACTTGAACTTAAAGGGTATACATGTCACCCCCTCTTCCCACCCCTTTCTCAACCTCAACCTATTGGGGATGAACTTGTACTTAAAAGGCATCAGTAGTGTCAGTGTTCATCTCAGTGACCTCTAAAACTATGGATTAGACACTAATATTTGTCATTTTGGGTTATTTTCACATGTCACCCCCTTCCTGGCCTACTACATGTCACCCCCTCCTATCCCTTCTTACCCTCCTTCCTATCAGGCCTGAACTTAGACTTGAAAGGCATCAGGAGTGTCACTATTCATTTCAGCGACCTTGAAAACTATGGATTAGACACCAATGTCTGTCGTTTTCTGTAGTTTTTACGTTACCCTCTTTCCACCCTCTTCTCACCCCTATCCACATTGGGATGAACTTGGACTTGAAGGTCATCGGGAGTGTTGCTATTCTTTTCAGAGACCTCAGAAACTACAGGTTAGACACTAATATCTGTTGTTTTTGGTAATTTTTACATTTCAACCCCCTTTACCAAATCAATGGTCCCATATTAATTCTGCTTCCACCATGACATTTCACAGCTCGATATTGACTTACATTTTAAATCTCACCAAAATCAGTCAAGAAAAGTGGATTTGTATAGCATTTATGTGGATTTGTAAAAATGAGGGGGTATGAAGAAGAAGGGTTGTGACCCACATTAGAAATGGTCTTTGAATTCCGGATTTTCACTAAAATCTATCTTTGTGAGGAGGGGAGTCTTATGTAAAAATTTCATCAAAATCAATAAAGAAATGTGGATTGGTATAGCGTTCATGCAAACAAACACACAAACAGACATTAAAATATATATATATATAATATATATATATATATATATATATATATATATATATTATATATATATATATATGTGTGTGTGTGTGTGTGTTGTGCGTGCATGTGTGTATATATAACGTCTTTCGTCTTTCACTTAGATACATAGTAGATAGCATAACAAATTCATCTGGCTATCTTTTTTCGTAATTCTACATACCCATCCCTTTTATAATCTTGTCCATCCTCTGGCAACACGTGCTAAATTAATGAAGTTAGTAAGTGGGGCTTTTATGCCTTCGACAACAAATGACTACATTACTTACATGATAAGAATTTTAATTATGATCTGCTTCATGATAATCAACTTTGATTGTTAAGTCTTTCTTGCAGCATTATTCATATTATGTCTAACAATACACTAATTTAGTGCTGGATTGTTTGTAAAACTCTATGAAAGTAGTACATTATGAAGTCGTCTTCATATATATATATATGTATATATATATATATATATATATATATATATATATATATATATATATATATATATATATATATATATATGTATATATATTGTTCAAGATTTTAAGCCAGAACCAAGGGAAAGTAAGGTCTCTTTTACCAGTTTCATACATCCTTGGCTATATGCAAGTTGCCCCTTTGAACTGAAAGCATCCATTCTCTAGAAAAGCTATCTCTTCTCCCATTGGTTGTCAGAATCTAACTCCCACAGGGACTCTGCGGATCTTACCAGAAGAGAATTTTAAAAGGACAGGAACCAGCAGATCGCTCTCAGAAGGACCTCAGAGCTAGGAGAGGTCAGACACTCCAGCAATCTCACCCTGCAGACACCGTTTCACCCCCTTCTGCTCCCCCCCTGTCTCCTCTGGGGAAGTCCCAAGTATTTTTTATACGTCCAGAGTGCACAGAAACATCAAGGAGAAGACGATGTCCAAACCCAGGATTTCTAGGTACTGTGAGAGTAAATTCCAGTTCAGCCAGGGAGTTGTTTTGCCTTTGTCTGTATTTTATTTCCATTTTTCAAGGCGACTTCCCCCCTCTCCTTTGTTTAGCTTCTCATTCCCCCCATCTTAGTTCAATGCTGTGGTTACTCCCCTTGTGATACTAGTAAACATCCCCTAGTAAACTCAAGCAACGAAATAATTCTATTTGTGTAAATTCCCAGTCATTTTCATCCCCCCCTGAGTGGCCTGTAAACTTTTGATTGAAAGAAAGTAGTGTGTAACATTCGCCCTCGTGTACCCCCCACCTTATGCCAGTGTCCAATCACTTTGCAGACAAACACAGTACCTGATTGTGGTAGAAATTGGAAACCCTTGGAGCAAGCCTTACATTTTCAGTTACCCTTTTTACGCAAATGTCTGAATGCCATGTCTGGTTGCCCCCAGCCACGTCTTTCCAGTGGATCGACCAATCAACCACCTCATTAGTCCCTGGACCTCTGTAAATTAATATAAATACAGTGCATTTCAAACTAATTTCATTTTCTAAGAGTGAACGAGCAGATCAGAAACAATATATATCTATATATATAATATAATATATATATATATATATGTATATATAATATATATATATATAATATATATATATATATATATATATATATATATATATATATATATATATATGGGTATGTTAGTGTGTGTGCATATGCAAATACATACATACATACATATATACACACCCATGCACACACACATATGTGCACACACGCACACACACACACACACACACACACATATATATATATATATATATATATATATATATATATATATATATATATATATATATCTTATTATAATGGACGTTCTGTCTGTCCATCCGTATGTCATTCAATCATGGCCAAACGGCTGATCTGATGGGCATGAAACTTGGCAGGGTTATAGTGGGGACCCCTAAGATAATTTCTAATGGGGTTTCAAGCAACAAAAGGTACCAAAGGCGCTGGAGGGAACAGGGCACCTTCCCCACAACAGGGCTGGTTCAGCCCATAGACTTAAAAACGGTATGAGTTTATCATACCTAATTTTCGGTATATGTAGTAAATAATATTATTTTCGACTTTCAGTATTCATACTAAATATGACTTGCTATCGAATACTGTGGAGGTAAGACATCAGTGGCACCAAAGGAGATCGGGGTTGGGCAGGGTGTGACAGAGAGAGAGAGTGAGAGGGAGAGGAAGTTAGAGAAGGAGAGTAGAGTGGGTGTTAGGGAGGAGAAAACGTGTAAGAAATATAATGATAATACTATAATGGGTGTTATGTTTACCTGTCTGTCTGTCATTAGATCACAGCTAAATGACTTGACAGGATTTAAACCAAACAAAAACTATTGGGTAAGGCTTTGATTGGGGATAGTTTATAGCCATATATATACTTGCTGACCTACTCCCAAGGAAAACCGTGAATGACAGGCTTTGGGTATGGGGGGGGGGGGGAGGAAGGGGGAGTTTCTGAAGTATAGTACGGCAGTGATTTAGTAGTACTTTCATATATACTAAATCCATTACAAATTCGTGTAGTTTGCTGAAGACAGATCCTTCTCCTCCGCTTTGCTGTGTAGTTGTGCAATTTATTTCACACAATTGATAAAGGGTCTTATGCAGAAATGCAATTTCCCCTTCCCCTTCCCCATTCCTCCCCTCTCCCTCTATCTTCCCTTCAACCTCCCATCCCTCTACCCCTCCCAGTTCCACCACCTCATCCTTCTTCCCTTCTTTTTCCATCCCCCTATCCTTTTCTCTTCCTCCTTTCCTTCTCCTTTCTCCCTCCTCTTCTCCACCCTCTTTCCTCCACTTCCTCCTCCCTCTTCCCGACTCTACCCATAGTCTTTAATTCACAGTTGTCCCAGACAATGCCGGGTAGGTCAGCTAGTATATATAATCTACTTATCACTTTTTACTGGATACAGCTGTTGCAATACCTATAATTATCTCTTAACTAGTTTGTGTCTTCACACATTTTGTATACACATGTTACGAAGTCTGATATCTATATATAGAACCTAAAGAAAATATCTGATGTTCGTAGCAGGATTTGAACCTGCATCCAGGGTATCACAAGCAGGTTGTGTTAGCCAACTGATTATTAAAAAAAATTTATGTGTGTAAAAAAAAAACTCATAATTGGCCAGGTTTTACAAACTTCCCAATAAAGTAACATGGTAGACATAGGTTGACATCAATTCTAAGTACAGGACCTGAATTCTACGGATATATGTACAGAAGAGTCGATATAGAATTTTATCTCTATTTATAGCTGGGTGGTCTCAGTACCCTTCAGGGTAAATTAGCCCAGTCAGGTGAATTGAACATGTGTGGTTTAATATTCGTGATATAAATTACACACACACACACACACACACATATATATATATATATATATATATATATATATATATATATATATATATATATATATATATATATATATATATATATATATATATATATATATATATATATATATATATATATATATATATATATATATATATAAGTAGTATGGAGACAGGAGCAATCACTCAGGGATAGACATATTGGAGTAGGGAGACGCGTTCTGTCTTTCATCCATTTATTTGCGCCGACGTTTCGTATCAGCTTGATACATTTTCCAGGCTGAAACGATTACACATCAATTGCGTATAAGTAAAAAGATACACACAATGTTTACCAACACCAAAATTAAAAACCTTTTAATAAATTAAGAATAAAAACAGAGTAAAAACAGAAACACAGAATAACAGTGAAAGGGCTAGGAGCGAATACAGAGAAACAAATTAGTTAAAAAATAATAATAATAATAATAATAATAATAGAAAAATATATAATAATAATAATAATAATAGAACGAACAAGACGCCTACCCACAGCGGTAGCGGAAGGAGAACTGACACGAAAAATTTTTATGGAAGGGAGTGTAAACAAAACAACAGGTAATTAGGCAATAAACAGTTGGGTGGAAGACGATTGGTGGTTAAGAGAAGGTACAGTTAGCTTGATTACTATTGATTCAAGGGTGGTTAGTTCGTCTATATGTCGGGTTCTTCCTACAATATTAAAATGACTGGCATCTATGTGTGTTTTGCAACTTTTACTGTGATTTCTTATGTTAGATTGTTCTGGATTTGATAGTCGACAACCCGTTCTATGGCTAATTCCTTGATGAGAGGAAATTCGGACTTTTAGCAGCCTCCTGGTGCAACCGATGTAAGTGCCGAGATCACATCTGGGACAATTATACTTATAAACGACACCGGAGGCAAACAGGGGGCTGATCTTATCCTTGACTTGGAAGAGTGAGCCGATAGTTCGGGGGTTTATGGGAATTAGTTTCAAATTAAGGGCAGGCAATTGCTCATTGAATAGGGTGATACATTTTTTCCTAAATTTATTATTATGGAGAAAGGGAAATCTAGCAAACATACGGAGCTTGGTGACACTATGGACTATTGGGGGTGGATTGAATTTCAGATTAAGTAGCCTATTAAGGGATCTATGAAAAATTGCTGGAGGGAAATAATTATCCTTAAAGTAATCAGCAAGGAAAGTCACTTCAGTATTTTGCTAGATTTCCCTTTCTCCATAATAATAAATTTAGGAAAAAATGTATCACCCTATTCAATGAGCAATTGCCTGCCCTTAATTTGAAACTAATTCCCATAAACCCCCGAACTATCGGCTCACTCTTCCAAGTCAAGGATAAGATCAGCCCCCTGTTTGCCTCCGGTGTCGTTTATAAGTATAATTGTCCCAGATGTGATCTCGGCACTTACATCGGTTGCACCAGGAGGCTGCTAAAAGTCCGAATTTCCTCTCATCAAGGAATTAGCCATAGAACGGGTTGTCGACTATCAAATCCAGAACAATCTAACATAAGAAATCACAGTAAAAGTTGCAAAACACACATAGATGCCAGTCATTTTAATATTGTAGGAAGAACCCGACATATAGACGAACTAACCACCCTTGAATCAATAGTAATCAAGCTAACTGTACCTTCTCTTAACCACCAATCGTCTTCCACCCAACTGTT
>NC_061110.1:72960350-72977850 GCF_015104395.2 Macrobrachium nipponense | reverse complement strand
ATATATGTATATATATATATATATATATAAATTTATAATATATTATAAATATATATATTAATATATATATGTATATACATAGTTTTATAAATACATGTAAGCATAATACATATCTTACGAGGGTCAACATGACCCCGATCTAAGTAATAGGAGAATGCTTAACTGGAAAGCTAACCTACCTCCAATGGTCCCTGTGAGTGTCACCTCTATAGCTAGCTGAAAATCAGTCATTAAGTCTTAGGTGAATTCAAACCACTGATATACAAAACTATAACCTTTATTTTCCCAAATAACTAACATAAAGATGGAAAAAAATGAATTAAAGAAAATCCCAAAGAAACTCATCAAATCATTATTACTCTTCCCACAAAAGTATCATGTATTAAATTATCCCCTTTACCCTCACATGTCCAACTACTATTTGAGTCTTTATCAATACACATCATATCTAAGTCTAGAGAATTCATTTTTAAGTAGCGACAACAAAATCCATCTGAAATAAAGAGACGAAAATTATCAGACAATGAAACGTTAATGTTCGTCAATAATATTGAGTGTCATAACACACTTCCCTCCTCTACAAGCTGAACTCAATGTCACTATATAAAATATATAACTATTCAAAGTCTTTTTCATTTTAGCTCACAACAGATCTCCAGGCGCCTTCCTCTATGGTGAGTTTCCACACTTAGTGTGAATATCGGATAATGTCTCGTTAATCGCCACACTTGGGGTTTTTTATTCTGTCTATTTTGTCTTACAAACGTACGTATATACGCTGACCAACAGATGTACGGATAAACACCTCATGTCTTTTTCGTCCCTTGTGTTCGTGTGTTTGCCATTTCTCATATCCACGTCTTATCTATCGCACATGTCAATGACCTGAAGTGACCTTTCCGTGCTGGTTTACCTCATCTCTGCACCCCGGTCATCATCGGCTGTGTCTTATATCAACATCTTGAGGAATTCACTGTTTTGCACCTATCTCTAAACACCAAGTGCTAAGGTTATCAACCCCAATCATTTTATTATGTATCCACTTATACATCTGTCCAGTGCCTTAACACATATATCTTAACACACCTTCACACTGCATGGTAAATCACTTAGCTGTGAAGAGGACACACACACACACACACACATACACACACACACACATACACACACACACATATATATATATATATATATATATATATATATATATATATATATATATATATATATATATATATATGTATATAACAATATATATAAAATATAGAATCTACTGGAAACTTTAACCAGATAATTGTGTATTTTTCCCATCGCAGGACCATACCCCTCACACGAGAGGCTCACTTGCCAACACTTTGTCACAAAGGCAAATATAACTTAGTCCAGATCTTCTCATGCATTCATATTTCCGTTGAACTTCAGTTATATTTTACTAAGGCTGACAAGACCAATTGCACAGCCTCATCATAATGCATTAGCGGTTCAGCTCGAGATCTATATTTCCATTCGTCTTCGTAACCAAATGGTTAAGTGTGTCGTTGCTGGAATGTCTTGTGTGAGGTTGTGTAATGGAGAAAGTTTCTCAGTGTATTCCCCATGTGTATAAAATTCTTAAAGAGATAAGTGCATCCAGAAAATAAAAGTTAGAGAAAGATGAGAAGTTAGGATGTTACAGGAGCTTTTACAAAGTCCACATAGACATGCGGGCAGGCGCGCACACACACACACGCATATAATATATATATATATATATATATATATATATATATATTATATGTGTGTGTGTGTATATATATATATATATATATATATATATATATATATATATATATATATATATATATATATAATTATTCTGAACTGCTTATTCACTCCTAGAGAATATAGTTAACACTGAAAAATTTGGCCTTGTATGGAGGACAAGAGATTAAAAAAAAAGGAAAAAAAAACTACTAGGGCATAAGGCCAATATTACTGAGGAAGGAGGAATTTACTTAAAAGATGGACTTGAGCTTTAAATGCATTGTATTTGCATTAATTTACAGAGGTCCAGGAGACTAATAAGGGGGTTGATTGGTCGATCCACCGGAATCACGTGGCTGGCGCAACCAGACATGGCGTTCAGAAATTTGCGCAAATGGATTGAGAATGCAAGCCTTGCTCCAAGGGTTTCCAACTTCTACCACAATCAGGCACAGTGTTTGTTTGCAAATAGATAGGACACTGGCATAAGGCGAGGGGGGGGGGGGACACTAGGGCGAACGTTACACACTACTTTCTTTCAATCAAAAGTTTACAGGCTACTCATGGGGGAATGAAATGACTGGGAATTTACACAAAGAGAACTATTTCGTTGCTTGAATTTAATAGGGGGATGTTCATTAGTATCCCAAGGGGAGTAATCACAGAATTGAACCCAGATGGGGTGAATGAGAAACTAAACAAGGGAGGGGCTGTCGCCTTGGAAAAATGGAAAGGAAATACAGACAAAGGTGAAACAATTCCCTGGCTGAACTGGAATTACTCTCACAGTACCTGGCTGTCCTGGGGCTTGAACATAGTCTTCTTCTTGATGTTTCCATGCACTATACACTTTTAAGAAATACTTGGACTTCCCAGAGGAGAACAGGGGGGAGCAGAAAGGGGGAGAGGCGGCGTCTCCAGGGTGAGATGGTAGGATCGTCTTACCTCTCAGGTCTACCGTGCTTCTGAGGCCGAGCCTCTGGCTTCCGATCCTTTTAAATCCTCATCTCTGTGGGGGGTAATTCTGACAGCCAATGGGAGAAGAGATAGCTTTTCAAGAGAATGGATGCTTACAGTTCAAAGGGGCAACTTGCATATAGACAAAGATGCACGGAACTGGTAAAAGACCTTACTTTCCTTGGTTCTGGCTTAAAATCTTGAACACCTCCCCATTCTAGAGGACATTTCAACCCTAGACGGGTTGGAATGGACAAGACAAGCCAGAAACAATGACCAATTACAAATATAAATTACTGAGCCTTCCATTCTCTCTTGAGTGGACTCATAATATAAGCAATGTTCAAACTCTGTTGATGATAATATTCATGAAGTCTTACTCGACAGGCAGAGGATTAAGAAAAATAAAGTGACATGACTAAAGACTAACTTGCTATATTCAAATAAAGAATTCTTAAAATATAATGTCACACTGAGAATAACAGTGAATATCAAATAATGAGTATAAAACTTAACCTACAGGGTAAATTATATCATATGTAATACTGCTATCTGAATTGCACATGGCAACACATACTATCAGTTTACCCTGATGGGGAGAAATGACGCATTCAGGTGTGTTAATGTCCCTACGATTTCGTTAATTAACTTTGTCTTGTAACAAGAAGATGCCTAACAGTAGTGATTACATACTAGCAAACATTAGTACATACTAAGAAGGGGAAAATAAATGAAGTAATTCTTTGTACGACTAAATAAGATAATAAAAAAAAATGTAAATTTCACCAAAGACAAGGGCAATTCCCAAAATATAAAAACTAAGGAATAACACAATCAGAAATCAAATCAACAATGTATAAACGAGCCAGGCTTTGAAAATATCTCTGATGCTATAGCAATGTTTGCTGGCTAAAATTTTCCCAAGCCAAATGGAATTCTAAGCGCCTAGAATAGGGCACGGTGCCAATTGTGGGGCTTTTACGACAACAGTAAATAAAGAAGTACTAATTTATATAAGGCCAGAATAGCTGGCAGGTTTGGCTCTGCCTAAGCAGAGCATACAATATACAATAAAGGCCTAAAGGCAGTAAAGAAGAGGAAAGGAAACCAAGGAAGAGAAGATGTAGACAGTACAATAAAAAAAAAAGTTACCAAAGGGAAGGAAGGAAGTAGTTACAAAAGGGTGAGAAGGAAGTAGAAGTAACATAATCTGGCACTCTCCTCTGGATGGAGAGGGTAAGAATTCTCCATAAGAGAGAGTGGCACTGTGCCAGGCACTAGTGCAGAGAGGCTATTGGCTCTCGTAAGGATTCGGAAAACCTCGACGCCCTTTTCCCTTCTTCCTTCGACCTCTCCGAGGTCGGTTTGATGATGCCATTGGGGGCCTTGGCTGATTCAAGCCCTTTGAAGATTCCGCAGGGGCATCGGCCCCAGCTGCTGCAACAACTGGAGCCTTGGCACTCGTCCCTGTGCCTAATGCTGTGTGGCTCGGTTCCCTGAGTTCTTTGGCCAAATGGGATTCAGCGGAGTCATTACTCTGGGACCGGTTAGCTGCTGATGGAGGTGGATTGGATGAGGTAATGGTATTTGGGATGGGCTTATCCGTTGGGAGGACCGACACTGGGGCGGTCTGCGAGGCCGCACCATTGGTGGTGTGTCCACTATGGTAATGGGTATCCTGGAGGATTCCTATTGGAATTGGCTCTTCCTTGACTGCTGGCATGAGTAGTGGGGCCAAGCCAGCAGAGGGAGAGCGACTGGGACTTAGAGCTCCAGGAGGAAGACTCAAGTCTTGCCTTGGCACTGGCACTGAGGCCGTTCCTGGCTTAGTGGAAGGACTCGAACATGGCTCACCATCCATGAGAGATGGAGCCTGGCACTGCCTGGCACCTTCAAGTGGCACTGGCTGTGCAGAGGTAGTCCTTGGAGGCATAAAGGTAGGAGAAGACTTAAAATCTTGTCCTAGCAGGGCATGATAACCTCCTAGTATATAGGTTGCTACTGCCAAGGTACATATCTTAGAACGGTGAGGTCATGTGACTCTCAACCGGACAGTGGGTAAGAACATCTTGACCTGGTTGAGGCTTTCTATTGTGATGAACTGGTGCCTATCAATCTAGCTCCGTAAGGAATTTTATCCTCTCGGATGATAGATACTTGCACACCAGTGTCGTCGAAAGCTCGGACCTGGTGGGCAGGATAGCGACCTCTGGGAGGTACGACAAATATGGGGCCCTAAGCAGGGGGGCCTAGAGCTGATGGACTCGTCACGGTCATAGCAATGGCAGTACCAGGAGCTTTCTTGGGGCATCCCACCCAGGCAGCAGTGTGCCCATGCACTTTGCATGTGTCACAGAGACTCTTGCTAAAATTATGTCTGGGCCTGTTTTTCTGTTCCAATAGCCATTTTTTTGGTTATAATGATTTGGTAGTCCTTTTGGAGGAGTGGTGGCAGGTTGCTGAGGAGGATCCACCTTTGAGAGGCACTGCTCCATGGTGTGACCTGGTTTATTGCAATGCCCACACTCAGGTTTCCGAGGAAGGTTATTGGGGCGCTGGGTAGGCTGAGAGGTGGCAGCAGGAGTGAGGGGGAGAGCAGGACATATTTTCTTCCTTAAAGAACTCTGCAATGGATGGTGGGTGTCATAGGCATCTGCCCATTTACAGCACTCCAAAATACTCCTAGGGGCCTTGTCCACCAAGTGGGTGGCAAGATCAGGGGGGGGCGTAGGAAAGGAAGTCTTCTAACTAAAAGAGTTCTAAGACCTCCTCAACAGATGTTGTATTGAAGGCCTTCGTCCACCTACTGAGTGCCGGTGTCTTCTTCGCTACCCACTTTGTCCATGTCTGGATAGCCTCCTTGGGCATAGTCCTCCATTTCTGCCTCCACCGGTCTGGGGTCAATTCGTAAGCCCTGAGGATTCCCTCTCGGACGAGGGCGAGGTCTTGTCGCTCATTCAGGGGAAGGGCCTCGAATACAGTCCGCCCTTTTCTAGCGAGGTGCTTGCCAAGGAGGAGGGCCACTTCCTGAGGGGTTGGATTGAAGTTCCCGAACACCTGCTCGACATGATCGAGCCAGGTGCCGGGTTTGTTATCGTCCCAAGTCCTACTGAGGCCGCCCATGCGGTGGAGGTGAGAGGGCACAGGGGGCGTGGGACTCGGGGGTGCCAGAGTGGCACTCTGGACTGCCATAACCAGTTTATGTGCTCTTTCTTTCTCCCTTTCGGCTGCTTGGAATGCTCTCTCAGCTGCTTCTCTTCTCTCTTTTGCTTCCCTTTTGGCTGCTCTCTCTTGGGATGCTTCTTTCAGCTTATCATTCACCCAATTGATCAGTTTGCTCCCTCCAGCCCCAGGGTTTTTCCGGTTTCTGTGAAGGCCTTAACCTCCTCCAGTGCTGCATTACTGGCCATCTCCATAGCAGTAAAACGCTAGTAGACTAGCCTGAGAATAATAGGATGAAAGGCAGTTGCAAAACTACAAATGTGGCCAGAGGTATGCGGAAATACTCGACTCAGACTTGGCAAGATGACCGTAAAATCCCTGCAAATACAGTTACTACTGGCGTGTAGCGCGGCAGAATCCTCATGCCGTAAAATCTCTGTAATTTACAGTTCAGCGGAGATCTTGACACTGGTAATGGATTTGGTAATAAACTTTCGTACTCGCGGAACCTCAACGAGAGTACGGCTCGTAAAATAAAAACGAAAGAATTTGGTCATGAATTTCACGGGAATTCAACGGGAAAAGTCGTGAATTATCAAATGAACCTTGTAAACATGGAACCTCAACGTGAGTACGTGTTTGTAAATAAAAAAAAGAGAGAATCTGGCCACAAAATTCCCGAAAATTCAATGTGAAAAGGTGGCAAATGAAAGTCGTAAAGGCGGAAACTCAATGCCAGTATGGGTTTGTAAAAATGAAAAGAAAACAAAATCTGATCATGAAATTCACCGAACTTTAATGTATAAACGTGGCAAATGAACGTCGTAAAGGCGGAAACTCAATGCCAGTACGGGTTTGTTAAATAAAAAGGAAAATATCTGGTCACGAATTTCACGGAACTTCAATGTAAAAATGTGGCAAATGAACATCGTAAAGGCGGAAACTCAACGCGAGTTCGGGTTTGTAAAATAAAAAGGAAAAAATCTGGTCATGAACTTCACGGAACTTCAACGTGAAAAACTTGACAAATAAATGTTGTAAGGGCGGAAACTCAATGCCAGTACGGGTTAATATAAAATGTTTATGGGGTCTCCCTTTTTTTTGTTTTTTATATAAATATAGTATATATCGTCTCGAAGACGAAGATGAGAGGTGGATAAAAATTAATTTTCCTTTCCCACCACGCAAATCCCTGGTCTAACTTACCCTTGAACCTAGCTCGGCTTAGAATTTGTAACGCTAGCTCGTATACATTAAATGAAAGAGGAAAAAACCAGGGTAAAGATCTCTCACCCTGCATAAATATACAGCCTCCGCACAAACCCATTTTTACCCTAGCTCTCGCGAACCCAAGACCCTCAAGTCCGCAAATTTAAAACCCCGCAGAATTAAACCTGCACACAGGTCGCCTAGACTGGAAATGAATCACGTGTTTCAAGGTTGCTATAGGGAAGCTAAGCTAAGGGTAACATGTGCCCTTGTTTGAAACGCAAAAGTATTTGCCCTTATTATTACTCTCTGCACAGAAAATAAAGAAAAAAAAAACGTTTACCTTTGATTTTCCTTATACTAATGTTAAGAATTTTTACGCTAACACTTCGTTTTTCTTTTCTAACTTATTGACTCATCTATTCCTTTGTTAATGAACAGGGCAATGGATACGCTTGAGGCACGTGGCCGAGGGATTTAAATCCTATCCTGTTTAGACCTGCAAGCAGCCGCGAGCACGAGCGAGAGAGAGAGAGAGAGAGAGAGAGAGAGAGAGAGCGTTGATTCACATGAAAAAAATGTTAAATATCTTTACAACGCGAGATTCGCGATTAACTTGCAATTCACGAAATATGGCACTTATTTTCGTTTTGAATCTTACTCCCTAACCTCTATTGTTTATGCAATGGCACATAACATTAAAATTCCTCTCTTGAGCTGTAGTCTATCGGCCTACACGTGGTTTATTTCCTATTGCTATAAAGGCAGTCAGATTTTATACACCCATAACTAGAATACCTCGTTCTATACGAATAACTAGAAAATAAAAAAAAATAAAAATTTACCTTATTCCTGTTGTGGAGAATTTGGAGACTTTGCTTTTGCTTGCTCATAAAAATATTAATGGAATTCAGATTCGTTTCTTTCGTGATATCAGCTTAACAATCTCTGCTACACAAGACTGGTTATGGGTCGCCATTATTCTGAACTGCTTGTTCGCTCCTAGAGAATGTAGTTAATGCTGAAAAATTTGGCCTTGAATGGAGGACAAGAGATCAGAAAAAAAAGAAAAAAACTACTAGGGCATAAGGCCAATATTACTGAGGAAGGAGGAATTTACTTAAAAGCTGGACTTTAGTTTTAAATGCACTGTATTTAAATTAATTTACAGAGGTCCAGGAGACTAATAAGGGGGTCGATTAGTCGATCCACCGGAATCACGTGGCTGGCGCAACCAGACACGGCGTTCAGAAAGTTGCGCAAATGGATTGAAAATGCAAGCCTTGCTCCAAGGGTTTCCAACTTCTACCACAATCAGGCATAGTGTTTGTCTGCAAATAGATAGGACACTGGCATAAGGTAGGGGGCCACACGAGGGCAAACGTTACACACTACTTTCTTTTAATCAAAAGTTTACAGGCCACACTCATGGGGGAATGAAATGACTGGGAATTTACACAAAGACAACTATTTCGTTGCTTGAATTTACTAGGGGGATGTTCACTAGTATCACAAGGGGAGTAATCACAGAATTGAACCCAGATGGGGGGAATGAGAAATTAAACAAAGGAGGTGCCGTCGCCTTGGAAAAATGGAAGTGAAATACAGACAAAGGTAAACAATTCCCTGGCTGAACTGGAATTACTCTCACAGTACCTGGCTGTCCTGGGGCTTGAACATAGTCTTCTCCTTGATGTTTCCGTGCACTATGGACTTTTTAAAAATACTTGGGACTTCCCAGAGGAGAACAGGGGGGAGCAGAAAGGGGGAGAGGCGGTGTCTACAGGGTGAGATGGTAGGAGCGTCTGACCTCTCTTAGGTTACGGGCTTCTGAGGCTGAGCCTCTGGCTTCCAATCCTTTTAAATCCTCGTCTCTGTGGGGGCTAATTCTGACAGCCAATGGGAGAAGAGATAGCTTTTCGAGAGAATGGATGCTTACAGTTCAAAGGGGCAACTTGAATATAGACAAAGATGCACGGAACTGGTAAAAGACCTTACTTTCCTTGGTTCTGGCTTAAAATCTTGAACAATATATATATATATATATATATATAATATATATATATATATATATCTATATATATATTATATAGATATATTATATATATATATATATATATATATATATATATATATATATATATGTATATATATATATATATATATATATATATATATATATATATATATATATATATATATATATATATATATATATATATATATAAGCCATTCTAGAGGGCTTATAAACAACTTTCCCAAGAATATCTGAACATTTCAGAAGACGCCATGAGGTCGTTATCGTCATTCTCTTCAGATGAAGAAAGCGTCACCTCCCCCAACATCCCCCAAAAAGTCCGTTGGGCATGGGCGTCCCTTATAGGGGCACTCATTGGCCAATAGACCTAAGGACAGGTGCCAGACCCAATCATGGCCTAGAAGCAATATATCGGGGGTTTCTGGGGGGTATTGAGGAGAGAGGAAACCAAGCCGTCTCCTTGAGGGTCAGGCAGTTAAGCGTCGGTCAAGAGAAGGGAAAGACGCACTTTCCCCTCGTGCCCTCTGCCGGTTTCCGCTCGGTCTCAATCCCGCCGGTACATAGATATTAAGTTAATTTCACTCGGGCCCTTGTGTAAATTCATTAGAATATAAGACCGGTGTTAAATTAATCACTGAGCGTTTGATTTCTGCATGACCCACAGTAACTTAAGAATCCCACGCGACCCAGGTCGGGGTCATAATTTTGGTGTCAGGTGTGGGGTGCGCTGCGAAGCGCTAATTAACGTTAAATATAGCGATCTGTGGGGTACCATAGTGTGCGTCGTAATACAGTGCAATACGCTAATTGGTCAATCGTTAACCAACTGTGGGTCGTTGAGGTTGTGCCAACTTGATAATTAACCGCAAACAGTGAGGTACAATGGTGTATAATACACGAAGAGCGAGGGCCCAGATGCCTGACGGTGATGCCGAGGGCGTGAGAGACGCTAGAGCGGTAGAAAGTAGCCCGGTAAGGAGCGAAGTAGATCAAGATATAGACGGACTATATGCATTTCTTAAAGCGTTCATGGAACGGAGACAGCGTGGGGGGAAAAACCAGACGAACGCGAGGGACTCGGACAGTAGCAGACCGTGTAGCGGATCGTCGGGAAACACGAATAGTAACGGCGAAAGTGTAACCAATGGGACCACATCGTCGGAACGTATGTTACCGCCTCCGCCTCCGCCTCCGGACGCAGATAAAAGACCAGGTCCTGTAAGAGAATTACCAGTCCTTGGAGGGTACGTGCCGGAATTCGACGGTTCGCGGCCCAAAGAAGGTTTCCTCTCCGTAGAGGCCTTTTTAACGTATGTGGAATTCGCTACGGAAAGGTGGACGGACGAGGAAAGAGTATTGCTTGCCAAACAGAAAATTACCGGGGACGCTCAGCGTAGGATGGTAGGTGGGAAATATGGCTCTTTCGGAGATTGGAGCGATTTCAAAAAGAAAATGATCCGCCGTTTTGGCCTCCGGGAAAGTGAATGAAGAAGGTTATGGGCAGCCTACCACCCCACGATGAGGGTGGGGGAGACTGTGGCCTCTTTTGTCGAGCGACTGTCACAGGACTATGATAGTCTGGCACCTGAACTGGCTCGATCGGAAGACGATAAAGATGCCTACTGCAGGCATATATTGGAGAAGGCCCTCCCCTCAGGTGTGATCAGTATCCTCTACGGAAACGCAGGACTACAAGCGCCGTTAGAAGATGCTATCCCAGCCATACAATCGCTAGTGGATACCACACGGCAGGAACAAGAAGGAAGTGGGGCTGCTCCCCGCCCTTTCGTAGCTGCCGCCGCCCGTCCTGGTACAGGAAGACGCGCCCTACCCGCCCCATCCAACTCCAGGGCTGGCCCTAGTGCCAAGCGTCAGAGGGGAGCCCAGGGAGGGGGGAGCGTGGATACGACCAGGGGGCGCTGCTGGCAGTGCGGGAGTAGGGGTCACTGGCGCGCCCAATGCCCCTTCTTTGGACAGTGGGGTTGTTATGGGTGCGGTGCAGCTGATCACCTGGTCAGCCAGTGTACAAAAAACGGCGTCGCACCAAATCGCGGGCCCCCTCCCTCAAGAGGAAGGGGAAGGCCGCGAGGAAGGGGAGGAAAGCGAGTGCCGACGTACAATCCCCCTCCGGCACTCCAAGGGCCAGCGGCCGCCGCGACCAGAGGAACGACAGAGGGCCCAGTCCGGACGCGATGCCACCATCCAGTCCCAGCAAGGAAGAAAGGACCTACCCCCGCCCCGTGGTGCTCCCCCTGGCCCCGGGGTGAGTGCTTCGGTAGAGAGGCTGGACGCCCGTCTCCCTCCACCCCTCTCTCTCACGAGGATGGAGATGTAGCTGTACCTATTCTAGAAGTGGGAATAGGCACGGAAAACCACAACGCATTATTAGATAGTGGGGCATGTGTCTCTTTGATCGAGGAACACTTAGTGACGGGCGCCATTTCGGCATCGAAAGGGTATCTAACGTTGCACAGTGCCAGTGGGCATACCATTGTGTTGCAGAGAACAGTACAGCAAACTATCTCCCTCGGTGGACGAATGTTCACTCACAAATTCTATGTGGTGCCTACCACCCACCTCCCTGGCGTTCCCATTATACTGGGAATCGGGTTCGTGAGCAAGCACCGAGTGCTTCTCCTTGGGGTAGGGGGAGGAGAGGTGAAAGTGGCGGTGCCAGCAGGAGAGGGACAGTACCAACGGGTCTCCATAAACTGGGGGAAAACAAAAGAAGTTGTCCGAATTGCCCTGGCCGCCAAGGGGGATACGGGAGTGGTGCCCGCTAGCCCTGAGGTGGGGGAGGTGATCCCACCCGCCTATCTCTACTCCCTTCCCCTCGTCCCGGCAAGGAAACTACAAGAGAGAACGTTGGTGTATATAAATCCCCATAGAAAGTGGGCAGACTTTATGTTGCCTGGTGTCGCTACCATCGTCGATGGCAAGGCAACTATCCCTTTTGTAAATGTGAGTAGTAGTAGATTAGAATTAAGTAACGAGTCTCTATGTGAATTGGAAGTGTGTTCCCTTGTAGAAGCCAATAACGCAGTGTCGGCCTTGACTACCCAGAGTCAAGGTCACGGCGAAACTCGGCTTAGAAAATTATTGCAAACAGCTGTTAAAGCAACACCTTTGAATTATCATAGTTGCGTAGGAGAAATAGTAAGGGAATATCAAGAAACGATGGCGATAGGAGAAGAGCCTCCAGGGAGAATAGATAAGTTACCTTTTAAAATAGAAACAGGAGATCATCCCCCTATCCGAAGTAAGCCTTACAGAACACCTGCCTGTCATGAACAAGTAATTGGGGAAAAGATAACACAGATGCTGGATCAGGGAATAATTCGGGAAAGTGAGTCTCCCTGGGCTTCTCCGATCGTTTTAGTTAAGAAAAAAGATGGCTCTCTCAGGCTGTGTGTTGATTATAGACGATTGAATGCCATTACCAAGGACAACGCCTACCCATTGCCCTCGATCGAGGAACTTTTGCTTAAAGTAAGGGAGAGTAAATTTTTCACCACATTGGATCTTAAGTCTGGCTATCATCAAATACCCCTTGATAATGAGAGTAAAGAGAAAACGGCCTTTATAGCGAATAATCAGCTATATGAATATAATTTCTTCCCTTTGGATTAAAGAAGAACGCCCCTGCTCATTTTTCACGAGTAATGATGTCCGTGTTAGCTTCTGTAATTGGCCTTGGGGTTTTTGTATATTTAGATGATATCATTGTAGTTGGTGCTACTGTAGAGGAGCATAAAGGCAACCTGATACAAGTTTTGGAAGCATTAAGGCGTCATGGTATGAAAATAAATTTAGAAAAATGTAAGTTTTTCCAGGCCGAAGTAGAATTTTTGGGTCACCTAGTAACATCTGAAGGCCTTAAGCCTTGTGCCGATAAAGTTGTAGCAATTAAAGAATTCCCACGACCAAAACATGCGAAAGATGTAGCCAGCTTCCTCGGACTCGCGGGTTACTATCGGAAGTTCATTAGGAACTTCGGACAGATAGCGAGACCGTTAGACGCATTAAGGAAGCAACCTGATTTCCAATGGGGTGAGAAAGAGGAAGCAGCTTTTCAGAAATTAAAAGATGCACTAATGAGCGACGAACTCTTGGCTTATCCGAGGTTCGATCGCCCTTTTTTTGTGACCACAGACGCAAGTGATATTGCGATAGGAGGAGTAATCTCCCAGATTGACGATGAAGGTAATGAAAGACCAGTTTGTTTTGCATCACGCGCATTAAAAGGGGCGGAGAAAAATTATAGTACCTTCGATCGAGAGGCTTTGGCGGTCTTATGGTTGCTGGAGAGACACCGTTATTTTTTGCTGGGACACAAAATAAAGATTTTCACAGATCATCAACCATTAACATATCTGTTGAATAAGAGCGAGATTACAAATCGCCAAGCTCGATGGATCGAGCGAATTTTAGAGTTTGACATCATAAAGATTGAAACATATCCCAGGGAAAAGTAATAGGGTGGCTGATGCTCTCTCCAGGAACATCATAAGAGTAACAACTCGTGCCGCAAGGCGCAAGGAAGAACGACAAAAGAAACCTCGTGACGTTGGTGGCGCAGGCACTGCAGGCGATAGTGCCAGCAACGTTCCGACAGTTCCGAACAATGACAGTCAAACAAACGTAAACGCGACGCGCAGGAAACGGGAATCTCGCAAGCACTCTCAGGTGGATGAGAATGCCCGAGGCGGTAGCGGGTCAAATGCAGGTGGAACTCCGTCCGGGGGATTCCAGAATAAATGCCCGGAGAATGAAAGTGTGGTTGATTTTTGTGGTTGGAGTGTGCGAGAATTGGTTGAAAGTCAGGTGTCTGAAGCTTGGATTAGTCAGATCAAGGCTTGTGTGAAAGGTGAGAGCAACGAGTTCCCGAGTTCTGTGCATCTGTCAAAAGACGCGTTCTTCATTGAGGATGACGTCTTGTTGTGTAAATATGAAAAAAGGCCCGGAGATGTCGAGCCCGAGTCGTTCTTCCTCGAGCCTTAGTAGAGAGAGCCATACACATGATTCATGTCAGCCCTTATGCTGGGCATGTAGGTATAGAAAGATCTCTTAGAAGAGCCCATGAACATTTCTTTTGGGTTGGCATGCGTAGGGACATAACTAGATTTGTAAGTAATTGTCATGTATGCAACATGATGAAAAAGCACAGAACGGTGATTCCGAAGGCCCGATTATGGCCTGTGGTGCCGGTGAAGTGGGATAGAGTGCATATGGATGTGGTAGGACCACTACCTTCAGTGCAAGGACAACCTAGATATATTTGTGTATTTGTGGACGCGTTCACGCGTTTCACACATGTGTGCGCAATGATAGACAAATCGGCAAAGGAAGTGGCTAAAGCGTTGCATTCCCTAGTAAATCGATTCGGGTGTCCCAGAATACTAGTGTCGGACAACGGCCGTGAGTTCGTAAATGAACTAATTCGCGAGTTTACGGCCCTCTTACAAGTAGATCACGTTACCATCGCGGCTTATCGGCCGTCTGCTAACGGACTCGTTGAGTCTCACAACAGAGAGGTAGTCAACATCTTAAAATATCTCATCGGGGATAATCCGACTTCCTGGCCGTCTCTGTTGCAGACGGCTGAGATGGCTATTAATGCCGCATATAACAGCTCGATTAGGGACACACCCTTCTTTTTGATGTATGGACAAGACATCCGACTGCCGTATTTGGTGGTCTTGGACCCTCAACAGATGCCCCTTTATACGGTGGAACAGTACCGGGTGTGGTTTTGTAACGCGACCCGACGTGTGTTCCAAGCTACGCAACGTCTGCTGTTGAGGGCAAACGAAAAGTACCGCTTGCGGTACGACAGACGGTTCCGAGCTCACGATTCCCCAATACAGGTTGGAGATCGAATCTACTTGAAGAAAATGCAACTGTCGAAACACAAGCTCGAACCGTCATATATGGGACCGTATCGTGTGAAGGAGATCAAGCACTCCTCTGCTGTGATTCAGCATATTCGCACAGGGGCTGTGAGCGAGCACCATCTGTCGCACTTACGTCCAGTGCTCGAGGACAGCGTAGTGTTTTACACCAATAAACCAGTACCCCCGTACCCGGGGTTGGCTGGGTACCTGGGAGACGAGCCAGAAAAAAATACCGGAGCGCAAGTGGGCGCCCCACCGAGAGCACAAGACCGAGCTCCCGAGCCTATGTCATACGTAAATGCTGTTGCAAAGTAAATGAAAGGGGTCAGTGAACAGAGTCTGTAAATGCCAACCCACATCTTTGACTAGGATTCAGAATCATACCAGTTGTTTATTTTTTTTATTTTATTTCTTGTTATCTCGATCAGATTGTAATGTGTCACGAATTTATGTTCTTTGATATAACTTGTCCAAATTATTTTCAGAACAAATGTTATTACCTGTGGATCATATTCTTATGTGTAATTCTGTTTTGATGTGGTTATGTTGCTTACGTACGATATTTTATTATTTTGATTTATTGTTTTTTATGTGTTAAATTTGCCGCAACCCCGATTCCATCCTTTTTTTATCCTTCATAAATTACACTAACGCTTGTAAAGTTTTTTTTATTTTCACAGATGATGAAATTTTTGTTTGTTTGTGCCTGAATTTCCAAATTTATTTCTATGGTTCTTTAGTTATTTTTTTATTTTTTTTTATGTGATAGTAATAAATGCACATTGATGTTCCAGGGATATTTTTTTTATTTTCGTAAAATTCCATTGCATTATTTTTTGTTCTGTGTATGTTTAAATTATGTTTCTGTTATTTTGAAGAAGTTTAATAGATTAACGTGATACAATGTCATTAAAAATGGATGCCATGTGTCGTGATTGCCAAGGGCAGTGACTGAATGTGTAAAATTTTCTGTCTTTTTGTTTCACCATTTTGTTTTGATTATGAACCTGAACTTATTGAATGATTTCTTTTTTTTGGTTTTGATCTGTTCCAGGAAAGAGTGATTGTTCTTAATTTTTTTTTTATAAAGATCTTATGTTGTTGTAAGACGTGTTCAATTTACTTGTAACCTTTAGTTTGTACACACGTCAAATGGCCCCCTTTAAGATAGTTAATTTGAATTTAGATAAATCAGTACCTTGAGAAAAGAGACTCGAGATGGGACAAGGCAGAGACTATAGCTTTGCGAGGACGCAAAGGAGTTTGGGGAGGGAGTGATAAGCCATTCTAGAGGGCTTATAAACAACTTTCCCAAGAATATCTGAACATCTCAGAAGACGCCATGAGGTCGTTAACGGTCATTCTCTCTCAGATGAAGAAAGCGTCACTTCCCCCAACATCCCCCAAAAAGTCCGTTGGGCATGGGCGTCCCTTATAGGGGCACTCATTGGCCAATAGACCTAAGGACAGGTGCCAGACCCAATCATGGCCTAGAAGCAATATATCGGGGGTTTCTGGGGGGTATTGAGGAGAGAGGAAACCAAGCCGTCTCCTTGAGGGTCAGGCAGTTAAGCATCGGTCAAGAGAAGGGAAAGACGCACTTTCCCCTCGTGCCCTCTGCCGGTTTCCGCTCGGTCTCAATCCCGCCGGTACATAGATATTAAGTTAATTTCACTCGGGCCCTTGTGTAAATTCATTAGAATATAAGACCGGTGTTAAATTAATCACTGAGCGTTTGATTTCTGCATGACCCACAGTAACTTAAGAATCCCACGCGACCCAGGTCGGGGTCATATATATATATACATATATATATACATATACATATATATATATATATATATATATAATCTTAATTCAATGATCAAGGAAACCACAATGATTTTATGGAGATCTCCTCACAGGACTGAAATAACTATTACTTTCACTTATCATCTGCGCACATTTTGGAGGTCCTCTTCAGACCCCTGCTCTTCTTTAAACTGATTGCGCAACAAATGTCAATAGAACGCTTTCTTTATTATTTTGACCATTGTATAGTCGAATAATGCTCATACTTTGTCATTCGTCATACCTACGGAAAAAAGTTTCTTTTTTGTTACAGACATTATATACATGCAAAATTGTTTGAATTTTTCAATGGCTTATATTAAAAATATAATGGATAATTTGTCTTAAGACTGACTGGTTGTCTTAGATCTATAAAGGAATCTTATATGATGGTACTTCCTAGAGTATCGGATCCATTTCAATGCCCATTGCTGCTACAGAATTCGAGAATCGTCCGTCGCTCGTGTCAAGGGAGATGAATTAGTACGTCAAAGAGAATCAGGACATAGGCACCTCCTGATATAACATGTATCTTGGGATATCACAGACGTATCCTTTCACATATATTAAAAGGACAATAACAGTGGCGATATTGAAACAGAGGTTAAGAACTCAATGCTGTGGTTAATTGACGAGATTCATCAGGGATCTCTATCTTTCAGATGTC
>NC_061110.1:72955350-72957850 GCF_015104395.2 Macrobrachium nipponense | reverse complement strand
TGAACCCTCATCACAGGTACTAACGACTGAATACTCTAAAGGCAACAGTGATCCCTTAACAACTTATCAGTATTGCAGAAAATCAGACTAAATTCATCAAAACAGATGTGAGGTAATCGTGTAAGTAATTAAATTAATCAAAGGGCATCACTCCATCAACAACTTTAAAAGTCTAAGTATTTCCCTGAGTTTCGAAGTCTAAGTACTTCCCTGGTTCTAAGTCACTTCAAGTAAATTGAAGGAAAACAGATCAATTACCACTCTATGTTTTTACCTAAGCAAATCCTATAAATATACTGGTTTAAAATAAAGAAAACACTTATAAAGATTTTAAATATAAAAATATATTATCAAACTCAAAATTTATAAGTGAAATTCACAATATCAGGGAAAGATAGTTACTTGAAAACAAAGCAAAGTTTGATAAATTCTTGAATCAATTAAGTAAAATTAAATTAAAATGAATTTATTACAAAATTCAAGAAAATTAAATCAATCAAAATTCAAAAGGTAATAATTGAAATCTGGAAATCAATTCACAAGTGCTAAACAACAATAAAACTTGAAAAGAATTCCAAATAAATGCAAATTAATTCACAAGTGTTAAATTCAATTAAATGTGCAGTGATTAAGTAATGAGAATAATTAAGTTAAATTGTGAATGCAAATGAAAACACAGAAAAATATGGAAAATACTAAAATTGTAAAAAACACTAATCACACAGAATATAAAATAAAAACACAAACTTAAATAAGAACATGGATAAATGCACTTCAAATGAAACAAACACAAAACACAAAAATTTGCAATGTGTAAAAATGTAAATTGTTTTTCAGCCAAAGTAAATATTAGTTTAAATTTTTTACCAAACCACTGTATCTATTAGTTATTAGTTGCAACTAATAAAAATATAACAGACTTTACCTTGATATACCGATTTCTTTTTGCTGTAGCTTGCTCAAAAAATTCACCAATTCACAGTATTTCACAAAAATAGGCGCCATTACACACGTACAATGTTCAGATTTCACAAAAACACTAAATAATACTAAATAACTCTAAGAAATATCAAATCTGGAATCTACAAGTTACGAGTGACCAATTTACGTTACGTTAATATCAATTATGGAGAGGGAGAGATAGAGAGAGAGATATGAACGCTATGCTGTTCTAAGTTACAATGCAAAACTCTTCCTTATGAAGGCTGGACAGTGGAGATGGCACAAAACGTTTTGGGCATGAGGAAGATGATACAATGCTTCTAGAAACTTCGAACATGACACAACTTTACAGAAAAATCGTGGAATCTACATGTGGTTTCAGCAAAGATGTACGCGTACGAAACGAGTTATGAACGAGTCATGTATGTAGTATGCTCAACAAAGACACGTATTCGATCGAAGCAAAAGTCCCTATCAGACGTGATGGCAGGAATCTCTAACACGATGGAGACCTCGAGATCTCTAATCAAATGTGTTGACAGAATAGGAAAGCCAACGGAAATCTTGAGTTCCTTTTATCTAGAGGTGATGGCCCAATAGGGAAACAATCCTAGTTTCGAACGGACAAAGACAATCTCTCTCTTTACATTCTATGTTATATACTTTTCAATTGTTATGCAAATTCTGAACACACATTTTATGACATCCTAGGTAAGGAATCTGAAAAAATGTTGCAAAACTCTAGATATAACATTTTATACAGTCAAAGAGGGGATATATGCATTTTGAAAGTAGCAACATATAATAATATATATACTATATATAGCCATTTTCTATAAGCCTGGTTGTCTCAGTATAAGTATATCTTAGTTTTACCAGACCACTGAGCTGATTAACAGCTCTCTTAGGGCTGGCCCGAAGGATCAGATATATTTACGTGGCTAGGAACCAATTGGTCACCTAGCAACGGGACCTACAGCTTATTGTGGGATCCGAACCACACTATATCGAGAATTGAATTTCTGTCAACAGAAATAAATTCCTCTGATTCCACGTTGGCCGAGCCGGGATTCGAACTTCGGACCACCGGATTGGCAGCCGAGCGAGTAAACCACTCATCCAGCGAGGAACTTGTCTTGGTATAAACGAAAAACACCTCAAGTCGCGTTAGTATTCACCCTTTAATTGCTGAACGGACTCCCTGCACAGCAATCTTCCAGTACATTACATTCTTTATGTATAACGTACATCGCACCAAACCCCCTACTCGCACCAAGCCAGTCAACTCTTTCGCAAGCAATCTCGCGATTCCTAGATGCAATATCCCTCCCTCCCTATTATCTTTTCATAACAGCTATCTTACGTCTATTTAACATCTTACTCTCTTGCTAGCTCCCAGCACTTCTTGTCTCGCTACACTAACCTGACTTAAACTGTCTCATATACATGACCAAATAATTTCAGATAATGATCCAATCTTTCATCTTTACTAACCGTGTTACTGTGCCTTCACTGATCTCCAAATTTCTCACCTTTTTATTCTGCATATGCCACATAT
>NC_061110.1:72945350-72950350 GCF_015104395.2 Macrobrachium nipponense | reverse complement strand
ATTGTTCACCCCCTTCTCCCTCTTCTGATTCAATTGTTCCTACAATTAATCTTGTTCCCAATCGCCTCTCTGAACATTGCTCTGCTGAGGGAGACGCTAATCTTCTGAAAGATGACTCGGCATATTTCGCTCTCCGGGAGAGGGGAAGCATCCAGATAAAAAACGGGGCCTCTCGTCGTTTTTACATAAACTACTTTTTCTATGGAAGGCAGGAGAGAGGATTTCGATTTGATTTGATCTTATGAATTTTATGGTGTCCAGTCAAGCACTGAGGCACTTACGGCCATTCAGCGCTTAAGGGAGAGAAAAGAGGGAATGTGAGTGGTTGGACAGGAAGATAAAGATATCTAGAAAATAATGATAAAGTGCGGAGTTCTAAAGGGAAAAAATCCCATTGCTGCTCTAAGAAGTGATAGTTAAAGGACGGTAGGACAACCAGATTGAAGAAAGGAAGCGGCAATGGAGCTAAAGCAAATCGCTAAAAATTGCAGTAAACGCCCTTTGGTTTTGGCTACAGTGCACCAGTGAGGTACGCTGACGTGACGCCACTAAACCTCCTACGGGGATGCCCGAAATGATGAGGAAGGTGAATGTTATAGGAACCCCACTTAAAACGCCTCAAGCTAGATTTATCTATGTACTTGCAAACAGTGGTAAAACCTATACAGAAACCAGCTTTTGTCAGCATTTTGAAAATTTAAATAATTTCCATTTCGTGAATTACTGTGGTTAGAAGCGCACTCTTTATCATTATTACAATTGGTTCGGTCGTAAATAATGTATAAAAACGACTTTGGCCATATACATACACACAGACACACACACACACACACACACACACCCCACACACAAACATATATATAATATAATATTATATTATATATTATATATATATATATGTATATAGTAATGAACTGCTCGTATTCTAACACTCTAAAAAAATGGCCTTGCCTGGAGGAACAAGAGTCACTACAAACAAAAAATCTACGGCAGATGGCCGATATTACTAAAAAAGGAGGAATTTACATAAACTCTAGACTTTAGTTTTAAATGAACTATATTTACATTAAGTTACGTGTAGGTCCAGGAATTAATGAGTAAGTGATTACTAGTTAGTGATATAATTGGAATAGAGACGTTAAGTACTAAATGATGAGTAGTAAATAAAGCTGGAGAACGGATGTTCTACGGTTGAGTGATGGTAGTCTTAAGTTCGTTATCTGAAGCAACTACAAATGACTTATTTATCTTTAGAAGTTGTAATTTTGTGTGATACTTTTTTTCATTTAATACTAATAATATTTGTGTTAGATGTAGGATCTGTTAGGCAGAACGTTGCGAATTAACCCTCTTTCTGTAGATTCAGTTGTGAACCATCATAGAAAAATCTTGCCTGAGTCATTAAGGACTGAAAAATAGCCAGCGGCCTGATGCCAGTCAGTGCTACGTAGCCTAAGGGTGGAAAATTGATAAATATTCCACAAAGTGATTCAACTTTCAGGTAGTAATTTCTGGAAATAAGTAAATTCACACATAATTCAGTCAAACTGCAAGTCTTCTTTGGAACGAGTTAGGATACCACAGGAAACAAAAATGCAAGCAAGTAACATTACTCCTGTATGTGACAGCAGTTGGTGTTCCAATCATTCTAGCGCAAAAAATGAAATAAAGAGATAAAATAGACATAGCCGGACATATATGGTAAATACTGTGTATCCGAATGACAAGAGAGCGCCGTCTGAAGACATGATATCGAAAACATACACACCAAAACGTGGAGTTATATATATCATTATTGTGACTCTTCAGGTTTTTAGTGTTTGCTTTTTGGAGAAGAGTAGATGCTTGCTGATGAGGGAACCGTTCAATAATATAATTAACCTCGTCATTGTGCCTTATGTTAAGCAGGTATTCTTTGTTGTTATCCCTACGCCGCTGATTACTTTCTCAGATATAGCCATCCGGTTTGAATGCTTTCCTTTAAATTATTTACGCATTTTCATTAGAAGAGCTTAGTGCCAAATTCCGTCAGATATTTACAAGCAAACGCAAACACACGCACACACACACACAATATATATATATATATATATATATATATATATATATAGTGTGTGTGTGTGTGTGTATAACTGAATCATGAAAGTTAGGAACGTGATAAATCCATAAATAAAGGTATACGCCACAAGGGAAAATAAATAACGGAGTATCCGCGAGATCTTTCGACGTTCAGACGTCCTTTACTTAGCAGATGAACTGACTTACATGAGGAAATGACAATACAAGAAAGGTTGTATAACTGACAGATAGGGATTATAAAGAGATTAGTACATAGAATCCGACACACCTGGAAGATGAGTAACCTTCCCAAACAAACATAAACATGGCTACAATTAAAACTTTAAGACAATCTGCTCAGACACAAGGACAAGACAATTAAAGTATTATAGGTGACAGCTATTCAGAACTTTGGTAAACAAAAACATATTCACAATACATATTCACAATATATGTTAAACATATATATACAACGAAGATATCTCTAAGGCAACTAATTATTTTAAGTCTATAATTACATCTTTGAGGTCATTCTTAAACATGTTACAAATACAAGGGTCTAAATGAAACAGGCCACGACTAATATTGAAATTACAATGAGAAGTAAGTTGTATTAAAGCAGATTGTAAAAGATTTCGTGATAAGACATCTTTTGACCTTGCAATTACTGAACTACTAATCCAATTTATTCGGTGGTTGTTTACACTTAAATGAATGAATATTGCATTAGATGTTTGCCCAGTTTTGACATAATATTTATGCTAGCTTAACCTTACTTCTAAGCCCTTGCTCGACTGTCCGAGATAAAATAAGGGACAGTCCATACATGGAATTTTATATATTATGTTGTTGCTTTCTCTGGGGCCATTTTTAATTAACATTCCTTTTAGTGTGTTATAAACAAGGTTGACCGTAAAGGCTTTTAGAAATGATTTAATGGTTTCAAATCCGTTAAGATATGGCAAACTGAGAATGTTCTTAGAATTTTCTTTCTCCGTGTTACTTACACTATAAAACTTTTTGTGGGCTTTATCATAACAAGTATCTAATATGTATGAAGGATAACATAAATCATTCCCTATTTTTCTTATGCATTCAATTTCTTGATCCAAATATTAGGGACTGACAATGCGCAATGCTCTTAAAAACATAGAAGAAAAAATTGATATTTTTATGCTAAGTTGGTGGCCTGAATAGAAATGAACATAAGTTAAGTTGTTAGTCGGTTTCCTATAAAAACTGAATTTACATTGAAATGGTTCTCTATGCATCAAAACATCTAAGAAAGGGAGGCAATTGTCTTTTTCTAATTCTAGAGTAAACTTAATCAATGGTACCTGGTTATTTAATTTAGAGAGTAAATCATTTACATCAATACCGACAGGCAGAACAGCAAAAATATCATCAACATATCTATACCATTTTACAGGAATATAAATGATATAAGGTAAGTAACGTTTTTCAAAGAATTCCATGTACAAGTTTAGGAGGAGTGGTGATAAAGGGTTGCCCATTGCCATGCCAAATATTTGTTGATAAAATTCACCATTGAATATAAACTTACAATCACAAATGCACAATCTAGTGAGTGAAATAATGTGACTTATAGGTAGAGGTAATTCATGCTGAGTTAGTTCATTACCAAGAAATTCTAAAATAGAGTCTATAGGGACTTTAGTAAAAAGAGAACATACATCAAAACTAACGAATCTATCAGTGGGGCAAAGAGTAATTTTGTTTAATTTATCAACTAAATCTAGAGAATTATATATATGAGAATCGGAGATGGTTCCAAGTAACGGGGACAAGATCTTAGTGATATATTTCGAAAGTTTATATGAAATTGAACCAACAGTACTGATAATAGGCTGCATAGGGTTATTTTCTTTGTGCATTTTGACTAATCTGTACAAATAAGGTAGCGAAGGAGATTTGACTGACAATTTGCCTATTAGTTCTTTTTATCTTTAAGGATATTTTTCACTGTGCTATTGAAGTTTTTTATGACTTGATCAAGGGGATTTTTTGTTAGTTTTTAGGGCTTGCATACGTGATATGTAGTCAGCTTTATCTAAAGTTACTATACTATTTGACTTATCAGCTTTTGTAATGTGGATAGTATTGTCCTTTTTAAGATCGGTCAAACTTTTCTTATAGCAAGCAGGGAAGTTACTAGCATGAAAGTAACTTACCTGCTCGCTATAAGTCAAATAGTATAGTAATTTTAGATAAAGCTGACTACATATCACGTATGCAAGCCCTATTGGATGATGATGTGACTTATAAAAAACTAACAAAAATATGTATTGTGAATATGTTTTTGTTTACCAAAGTTCTGAATAGCTGTCACCTATAATACTTTAATTATCTTGTCCATGTGTCTGAGCAGATTGTCTTATACTTTTACTTGTACCCATGTTAATGCTTGTTTAGGAAGGTAACTCATCTTCCAGGTGTGTCGGATTCTAGGTACTAATCTCTTTATAATCCCTATCTGTCAGTTATACGACCTTTCTTGTATTGTTCTTTCCTCATGTAAGTCAGTTCATCTGCTAAGTAAAGGACGTTTGAATCGTCAAAAGATCTCGCGGATACTCCGTTATATATATATATATATATATATATATATATATATATATATATATATATATATATATATATATATCATAGATACTATTATAATACCCATATATATATATATATATATATATATATATATATATATATATATATATATATTATATTTATATATATATATATATATATATATATATATATATATATATATATATATATATATATATATATATATATATATATATATATATATATATATATATTATCATTAGATAAATAAAAAAAACTTTTTATGCTTCATGGAGAATACCCAATATATATATATAATATATATATATATATATATATATATATATATATATATA
>NC_061110.1:72935350-72937850 GCF_015104395.2 Macrobrachium nipponense | reverse complement strand
TTCTTAGTTTTGGAATAGATGTCGGATGTCACTCTTATGGAACATATTAAGGCCTCATTGCATGCAATAATCGTGTTTTCACATTGAAATAATAGATAAATATGGAGCATATTAGTTGCCAGTCAGTGAATTTTGAACGAAATTCTTTGCAGTTTTGTAGCATCAGTTCTGAGCATAGCTTTGCATAGTTTATCAACCCTTAGTATATCTATTTTGCTATTTATACTAAGATAAATATTTGGAACTTGTTTATTTCTTTATATATTATGTTATTGGATAGCCATTAATTCTGAAGTAGTTTAAAAGAAACTTTATTTCTGAGGCAAATGACTGCCAGGAGCTGTAGAGAGAATATGCTCTATGTTTTAAAGTCTTAATGTTATTCATTTTAAAGTTAAAAAATGTAGCACTTTAATACATTATTCATCTCTCTCTCTCTCTCTCTCTCTCTCTCTCTCTCTCTCTGTGTGTGTGTGTAATGAAAGAGATTCTGGTGTTTCAACCTCATCCCAAAATACTGTAGAGACAACAAAAGGAAAAATCAAATTACTCATTTTACAACGTAGAAGTAGATAGGATAGTTAAAATAAAATCACATCGTACTGTTACACCTTTTAGGATGAAAAATCGTTTATCATGTACAATGTTGTACTGGAACAAAATTAAAAACTATAAATTGCTAAAAGTTATGCTGTTTGTTCTCATTAGTTTAACTTCTCAAACTCTTAAACAGTAACCCAGCATTTTTGCTTTTAAGTACAATTGAGAGCTGGGTACGGAGTAGTGCATATAGCTTAAAGCCAATGCACTCTTTTCCATATAAATCGTATTTATCAGTCCCGTTACTGAGACACGTGAGCTAGTTCATTTTGTTATATCTAGCAGTATTACAAATACCATAAATTGCAGAATAATTCTTTCATCTAAGTCATTTACTTGCACTCGACCATAAATCACAGACCTAACTCATTCTACGCATACAAAGATGGGTACCCCAATTCCTGAGAATGATTATCGCTTTTTATGATTGATAAAGTTTGCTTCTGATTTGCTTTGTTCATAGATGAATGCAGTGTAGTTTACTCATTTATCTATTACTTGATTAATTAATTAACCAAATTTGGTTGACAGAATTCGTTCGCTCAGGCTTGACTAGTTCATTTAGAACTTATCAGTGAAATAAATGAATAATAACGCTAAGAATAATCATAGAATGTGAAAACCTGTAATTTTGTAAATTTATATAAAAAGAATAAATATATACATGTAATAAAATGTATGCAAAAGATAAGCAAAATAAGTATGAATCATAATATCTGATGTTATCAAAATAAGAATCTTTATTAAAAGGCAAGCTTTCATGTTGAATATAATCAACAGAATATAAGTCATGAGTAATTTATCCATCACAATTAAATATAGAAACATTAGGACTCAGCGTGGCAAAATTATCATGGAAATGAATCTCTCTTATTACACACATATACACGAACACACATACTAAAAACAAAATACTCGGCACTTGATGAGAGTGACCTAAATTAACTGCTCAAGAGAGTAGCTGATAACTTTTAATTGAAAGGATACACAACTCCTTCGCATGATGTTACTGATCTTTTTATGGAATTTACGCAAATGCAATGGTACATGGATATTAAAAGAAATGGAAATCTTAATGCTTTTCAAAGATTAATTTATCAGCACATAAAAAGAAGGCACCTATGGGCCAGACAGTATCAGATCATGAAAGAATCACAAGGGATCACCATGGTACACAGATTGGTTGTCAATAAGTTTGAATAAAAAAGCTATTATATAAAAATCAGCCTTGTACTCTACAGTACTCACACAATTACTGTTAAAATAATAACTCATTCACACTGAAAAATGCAACACTAAAACATTAATGCATTCACATACCAAAAGTCTGACTCGCATTCAACAAAAAAGGCAATAAACAGGCACTGACATACAAATATAACCTTGTAAAATAGCAATGGTAAAAAGAATCTCTCACAATGGCCCAAGGATGGATGTAAAGATACAGAGAGAAAGAGCTGGAAATGCAGAAATATTCCTTCATTTCTCCATAAATGAAGTTAGCTTGATAGAAATTAATCATTTGCTTATTTTTTGCGGTAATCAAAACATTCTTATTTAAATATATTATTCTTACAATACTCCCATTAAAAGGAAGATAGATAGTAAGGATTCAAAAGTATCAGGAGTAGATTTAGAAAAAATTTACTCAAAATTGTCTGGCCTATATACATACAGATATAAACACACACATCATACATATATATATATATATATATATATATATATATATATATATATATATATATATATATACATATCATAAATTTATATAATATATTATATATAATATATATATATATATATACATATTATATATATATATAATATATAATATATATATATACAGACACACACACATATATATGTGAGTCCTAGGGGTTATAATTAATAATATATT